>NC_091727.1:85602651-85905681 GCF_042477335.2 Ovis canadensis
CTGCAGGAGCCTTCTTTGCTCAGCACAGACCATCTGAACCCTCCCCAAGGAAGACAGCAAGGCCGGCTCCCTGGCCTGTTGAGTGGGCTTCCGCGGAAAAAATCAAGTTCACCTAGGATTGCGAATGGAGCTCCTTCAGGGCCCAGAGGGCTATGTATTTCAAGGCACCCTGAGTTCGAGACCCTGGGCCCTAGTTCTTGGGGAAATGGTCTGGGGCTCTTCAGGACCGCACTTCCTGGGTCCCCTAGTCCTTCACTGTGTCCTCCATCCTGATCTTCACAGATGACTTCACAAGCTTTCAGGATGAGGTGAAGGTCCATGGCTTTCACCGTCTTCCAGAAGCCCCAGCTACGCCTCTGGATGCAGCAAAGCCAGTCTACTTCTAGTTCCCCCTCTACCCAGAATTCCTTTCCTCCCACCATCAGCCTCTGTGCACTTATATTCATTCTTCCCAAGGAGCTCAGATGACATCTCTACTCTTGAGGTCTTAGGGATTCTCCACCCCGGCCCTGTGTTGATTGTTCCATTCCCAGCTCTCTGTCTGCAGAGACTATAAATGTGGGGCCTTCTGTGGGTGCCAAGGGCAAGAGGGAGTAACAGCAGGGCGTCTGCAGCATGCTGCCTGCGTCATCTCTTGGCAGTACCACAGATCAGTTCTCAGCAAGTGACTTAACCTGTCTGCATCTCAGTTTCCTCATCTGTCAAACGAGACTGATGATAATGGTACCTGCCTCAAATGGTGGTTGTGTTAGTTGCTCGGTCATGTCCAACTCTGCGAGCCCATGGACTACTCCAGGCAAGAATACTGGAGTGGGTTGCCATGCCCTTCTCCAGGGAATCTTCCTGACCCAGGAATCAAACCCAGGTCTCCCGCATTGTGGGCAGATTATTTACCATTTGAGCTACCTGGGGAGCCTTCCAATTTTGGGGAAGAGGGCAAATTGGGATAATCCCATCAAGTGTGCCTGTTGTATGAGTCTGACACATGCTAGCTTTTGCCCACATCCAGCTGTGCTGTGTTCCTTGGTTGCTCACTGGCATTGCACACTTGCCTCTTCTATCTTGAGGCCAGGGACCTTGTCTGTTCATGTGTCCCTAGCATCCAACAGAGAGGCACATCCACAGCAGGCTCAGTAGATTCTTGCAGAGAGGCAGGAGAGGCTAGGGTGCAGTGAGAAGCTGGAGTGGGAGTCAGCCTTCAACCTACCACCAAGATATTGCCCCAAGAGCACCAGCAGCCCCAGCCCCTGCATCCTCCTTGTGGGAGCCTGTGTCCTGGCTTCTTCCAGATTTTGTCTCCCTCAGAATGCTTTCCATCACCCCTCAGGATGGTTCCAGGCTCTCCCAAGGACTGGCTGGGGAGGGCTGCAATCTTCCCTCTGGCCCCATTTGTAAATCGTGGTCTGAACAGCCCTTTCTGCACCAGGATGGCAAGGTCTGGGATACTGGTTTCTCTGCCTTGGCCAGGCACTGGGCAGCTAGATGCACTTCGTGGGGTTTTCTTTTTCCAATCAAATCACAATTCATTTATAACCTCTCCCAGGCTACTTGTACAGTTCAGATCTTCATTGCCTGAATTCTAGACCTGCTCTGGTCTTCTTGTGTATGTTCACTTCTCCTCCATCTCCATCAAATTCAATGAGCAGCCTCCCTTAGTACGTTGGTGATCTCGACAAACACACCTTGGCACACATGAAAATTACATGTGTAGGGTACATCATGGGATGACCCAGCTTCAAAAAATGTGTGTGGTATAGTTGCTAATAAGACACAAAGATGGCAAAAGGTAGATCATATAAAAATGCTCAATACAACACAAGAGGCTAGATCTTCCACCCCAACCTGATCTGAACCTCTAAACTGTCTCCATTTCTGATCCAGAGCCCATCTGGCAGGACCAGGTCCATGGCTATTGGACCAATGGAGTTGGACAGGGTTCAATGTCTAGAAGGGTTCCCTGTGTTTGGTTCAAGGCTCTGCTGTCACCATTTAAAATTATTAATACTTTTTGAGTAAGAGATCTGAATTTTTCACTGGGCCCATCAAAGAATATGGATGACCCTGCCCATCAAGGACATTCCCAATATCCCCAGGATCCCATCCCAAGGTCTCAACCACCCAACCAGTCTTTGACTCCTTCCCTCCTCCCTTCTGCCCACATTGGCCAGTCTCTCCTTTCTTCACCCCTCAACTGCATTGACTCCATCATCTTCCTCGCCATGGCCTCTCCCTTTTGCTGAGAGAAGTACTCTCTTCCAGTCTCATTCAACCCTGGCACATCACTCTACCCCATTGTCATCCAGCCCAGAATTGAGCCCTCCTATGAGCTCTGTTGCCCGCCAATCTCTTATGTCCTCACCAAGCCTTGCTGTATTCCTGAGCCTAACAATGATCCTTACTCCATCAGTGTCTCAATCCATCTCTGTACACTGATCAATAAATTAATCTAATATTATGCACTGGATTACACCCCCCTCTCAAATTCGTATGTTGAAGTCTAATCCCCTCAGAAGTGAAGTGAAGTGAAAGTCGCTCAGTCACGTCCAACTCTTTGAGAACCCATGGACTGTACAGTCTATTGGATTATCTAAGGCAGAATACTGGAGTGGTTAGCCTTTCCTTTCTCCAGGGGATCTTCCCAACCCAGGGATTGAACCCAAGTCTCCCGCATTGCAGGCGGATTCTTTACCAACTAAGCCACAAGGGAACCCCCTCAGAATATGACCATATTTGGAGACAAGGTCTTTGCAGAGGCTATTAAGGTAAAGTTAGGTCTTTAGTGTGGAGTCAACTCCTATCTGACTATTGTCCTTATAAGAAGAGATAGTCAGACTTCCCAGATGGCTCAGTGGATAAGAATCTGCCTGCCAGTGTAGGCGACATAGGTTTGATCCCTGGTCTGGGAAGATTCCATATGCTGTGAAGCAACTAAACCTGTGCACCGCAACTACTGGGCCCATGTGCCTAGAGCCTGTGCTCTGCAACAAGAGAAGCCACCCCAATGAGAAACCAGAGCACTGAAGTGAAGAGTAGTCCCCCACTATGCACAACTAGAGAAAGCCTGAGCAAAGCAATGAAGATCCAGTTCAGCCAAAAATAAATGAATAAATGAAAAAATAAATCAAAAGTTTTTTTTTTTTTTTTAAAGATGATCAGGACACAGATATACACAGAGAGAGACCATGTGAGAACACAGGAAGAAGGCTGCCACTAACAAACCAAGAAGAGAGACCTCTGAATAAATCAACACTGATGACATCTTGATCTCAGACTTCTGGCCTTCAAATCTGTGAGAAAGCAAATATCTCTTGTTTACGCCACCCAGTCTGTGGCGCTCTGCATACAAAGATGTCAGGTATTCACTCAGTGCTAATATGTACTAAGGACTGTTCTAGAATGCAGGATTACAGAAGCCAACAAAATAAACATTAACTCCTACCCTCATGGAACTGAGACCAAAAACAAACAAAAACAAAAACAAAAAAAAAAACAAAAAAAAAAACCTCCAAAGAAGTCAAATATACAGGGTATTGGGTGTTGAGAAAAATGAAGCAGAGAAGAGTCTTGGCTCAAGTGCCATCTTCTCAGTGAGGTCTTCCACAACCACTGTATGCAAACACCCTCTGCCCTGAAGCAACAGTTTTCACATGTCCTAGGGTCAATCAAGAGATCAGTGTGCTGAAGTAGAGCAAGTGAGAGAGGAAGATTGTAGGGGATGAGATCAGACATGCCACAATGGGTGTGGCAAGCAACCATGCAGGGCCTTGAAAGCCATTGTAAGGACTTTGACTGCTAGAGTAATATAAAGAGACAAGGGCAGAAGCAGACTATTTAGGGACATGCGAGATTAACTGAAATAATCCAAGTGCGAGGTCATGGCGGCTCCCACTAGGTCATGCAGCAGAGGTGGTGGGAGGTAAGCAGATTCGGGGTCCATTTTGATGGTAGAGTACTAGAATTTGATGACAGATTGGTATTGGGCTATGATAGAAAGACAGGAGTCAAGGACAGCTCTCAGGATTTTATTCAGAGAAACAAGAAGGATGGAAGTACATGAACTGAATTAAGGAAGACGGCAATGGTGTTGTTTAGAGAAGCCCGGAGTTCAAGGGTGACATCAAGGCTGGAGATATAATAGGAGAATAATTAGCATCTAATCCATATTAAAAGTCATGAGACTGGATGAGATCAACAAAAGAGTGAGTGTAGAAAAAGAAAAGCAACCCAAGAACCAAGCCCTGGGCAGGCAAACATCTAGAAGGTCAATAGCTCAGAAGGAAACAGCAAATAAACGAGTGATCAGTGAGGCAGCGGGGGAAACTAGGAGAAGGTGGAAACAACTGAAGAAGGTGTATCAAGAAGGAGGGACCCATGCGTTCCTCAAGCCCTATTGGCTGGACAAATAAGAAGAGGCCAAAGAATTGCAGCAACATGGAGATCAATGGTGACCTTTAGGAGCAATTTCCAGAGAGACATGGGGAAACAAGGCAGCTGAGAATGCTTTCAATCTACAGTGGAAAAAGAGAAATGCCAATGAGTAGCCACTGGCAGTTCTTTTGAGGAGTTGTGTTGTAAAGGAGAGCAGAGAAGCGGGAAACTGGTAATTGTAGGGTTACATGGGGACCATATGAAAGTGTTTTTTTTTTGTTGTTGTTTGTTTTAATATGGGAGAAATTACAGCATAGCAACATATGTGTGCTAATGAGCCAGTAAAGAGGGAACAATTGATGATGCCAGAGAGACATGCCAAGATGCACGTAGGTGGGAGATGTGATGCTGGAGCTCAGAGCAGCTCTCTTCTGATGCATCCTATTTTCTCATTGAAACAGGAAATCAGGCCATCAGCTGGGAGTAAGGGTGAGAGACGGGCGCCAGCAGTTGATGGAGAGCTGGATATTCTATGGAAATATAACAGGATTGCTGGGTGGCGTAAAGGGCTCACTTGAGGCTTAATGACCATTCATTTAAAGTGAAATTACTCAGCATGTCTGCACGGTTTTCTCCAGTCATGTTGAACTTCACAGAGTAGGTGGAAAGTTGGATTTTATCAGGGCCGAGTTTTGCTAGTTGAGTACAAAGAAATGGCAGTGGGACGTAGGAGTTTTGAGTGGATTCAAAAGAGAGATTTTGATGACTGATCTTGGATTGTAGGCAAGATTGGGTAAGAAGGGAAGAGAAGGATAGAGTCAGGGTCTAGTAAAAGGCAGGAAAAAAAGTATGGCTGTCTGAAGGGTTCCCGGTGGTGGCTGGAGTTGGAGGATTGTTGCAGTTCTTGTAGAACTAAAAGGAATGAGCTGGCTTTGGGACAGCAGGATATAATGGCAATTATGGAAGGGTGGTGGTGACAGATAAGGCAAGGTATTAGGATATGACCAGAGAAGTAAGTGGCTGTGATAGGTAGAGAGAAGAGAAAGAGTCAATGGACTGAGAGACCAAGGAGTTGAATCATCTACGTGGACACTGAAATCAGCAAAAAGGCATATATTTAAGGAGCTCTTGTACCATAGCCCTTGAAGCTGGGAGAAATATCAATAACCCCATATATGCAGATGACATCACCCTTATGGCAGAAAGTGAAGAGGAACTAAAAAGCCTCTTGATGGAAGTGAAAGAGGAGAGTGAAAAAGTTGGCTTAAAGCTCAACATTCAGAAAATGAAGATCATGGCATCCGGTCCCATCACTTCATGGGAAATAGATGGGGAAACAGTGGAAGCAGTGTCAGACTTTATTTTTGGGGGGCTCCAAAATCACTGCAGATGGTGACTGCAGCCTTGAAATTAAAAGACTCTTACTCCTTGGAAGAAAAGTTATGACCAACCTAGATAGCATATTCAAAAGCGGAGACATTAGTTTGCCAACAAAGGTCCGTCTAGTCAAGGCTATGGTTTTTCCAGTGGTCAGGCATGGATGTGAGAGTTGGACTGTGAAGAAGGCTGAGCACCGAAGAATTGATGCTTTTGAACTGTGGTGTTGGAGAAGACTCTTGAGAGTCCCTTGGACTGCAAGGAGATCCAACCAGTCCATTCTGAAGGAGATCAGCCCTGGGATTTCTTTGGAAGGAATGATGCTAAAGCTGAAACTCCAGTACTTTGGCCACCTCACACGAAGAGTTGACTCATTGGAAAAGACTCTGATGCTGGGAGGGATTGAGGGCAGGAGAAGAAGCGGACGACCGAGGATGAGATGGCTGGATGGCATCACTGACTCGATGGACGTGAATCTGAGTGAACTCCGGGAGTTGGTGATGGACAGGGAGGCCTGGCATGCTGCGATTCATGGGGTCGCAAAGAGTCAGACACGACTGAGCGACTGAACTGAACTGTACCATAGACCTTGAAGCCTTACCTCCTCCCCAACACCTCACTCTATTCCTTGGACTCTTTGTGAACCTGGGGGGCACCGCACTGTGCCCTTCAGCTCTTCCCAGGGCCTCACCCCTCCTTCAAACTCATTTGTTCTGGAGATCACCCCACCTGAGCCTACACTCTAGTGAGAGCCAAATCCCATGTTCTAATCCAGCATCACTCCCCTGAGCCTTGCCCCCTGAGCATTTATTGGGCACCTATTATGTTCCATGAATTATGCCTCATGCTGGTGACATAAAGGTGAATCAAACAGACTAAGTCTGTGCCCTGATTCCCTTCTGGTTGGAAGAGAGAGCCAATAAACTAGCAAACATGGAAAAGACCTAACAAGGCAATTGGCAGAGGTGCAAAGCTGGGAAGGGGGACTACTACACTGATTGTTACCTCATCCTGATTCTAACCCCGGCCTGGTGGGGTTCTCCAGGCCAGCTCATGGTGACATTAGAGAGCTCCAATCACTCCCCCAGAGTCTCCCCATTCCAACCTCATCTCTGACCTTCACCTTCTTCCTGGCCTTGACCTCAGAACAGCCCCCAATGACATCCATCATATTCCTCAACTCTCAGCTGGTCCATGATCTATTCCTGAGTCCCACCCCAATACCACCCATCACCTCGCTCAGACTGCACTCCATCTCCTGCCTCCTCCTTCCTCCTCACCAAGCTTCTCTTCTAGCTCCTATTCCTGACCACTTACATCCTCCTCAGCACCTCTGCCTGCTCCTCACTTCATCCTGCTCTGAAGTCAGACCATCTGGGTTCAAAGTCAGCCTTACTATTTGCTAACTGGGTGCCTTGAGCAGTGAATTTACCTCTCCAGGCCTCAGGTCTCTCATATATATCATGGGAATGATAATCTCAGTTTCAAAAATCCTTGTCAAGACTGATTGAGACAATGCAAGCCAAGAGCTTAGCACAGAGCCAGGTTCAACAGTGTCTCAATCAACACCTACTAAAAAATTACACTAGTCTGGGGCAAATGGTGTGGCACAGGGGGTGCTTCTGGGTTGATTTTCTTTCATCCAGCCTGGAAGTATGCAAACCATCACAAGGGAAGTTCTATCCTTACCAGCATGGCCCTCACCCTGGACCTTGGAACATTCCTGACAAGCTCTGATGTCCTTTTGACAAACTCTGGAAGGGGAAGTGAAACAAGAAGAGAGCCTATTGATCCTGAACTTGCAGGTCTAGGGCTGTTAGACCAGCTTGTGCCTCTCCAGCTACCTCTGAGAATCTTCCTCCATGTGGCCCAGAGTGATCCTTGGGGAATCCAGGGTTTGATGGTCTAGAGCACTGGGAGATTGAAGGCAGCAGAGGAACTACCTGGAATTAGAGGTTGGTCCTTTTGTGAGAGGAAGAAAAAGATCCCTCAGTGACTGAAAGGTCCCCAGCACCCCTACCCTGGCAGTGGAATTTCCTCCCTTTTGTTGAACAGTCATTTTCCCTTTGATCATCTTCCCCAGCTAAGGGTAGAAGAAACCCAGACCAAAATTTCTCAAAGACTATGATGCACAAGAATCCTCTAGTATGCTTTTTGATCATGGCAGTTCTCATGTCTTGCTCTGTATCCCATACAGAAGCAGTAGGCCTGACGGTGAGCCCAAAGTCTGCATGCTTACCCAATATCCAGTGTGCTGGTGGTTCTGTGATGTGGATGTGGGCCCCTGGGTGAGCCGCACTTTCAGAAACACAGCTCTGATCTTGACTTTCTGTTTGAGAAGTGCTCCTTGCCTCTCCCTTTCACATCCCCTTCCCTCAGCAGATGACTCCCAGAGGATGGACTGTAAGAGGAAGCAGTCTAACCTCAGATTTGGCATGTGAAGTAAGCAAGCACATGTGAAACCCTAGGAGCCTTCAGAAACCCTAAGACCCAGCAAAAGCATCTCAAGACCTGGGCCAGGGGTCCTGAGAGGTCTGAACAGGGTAACCTGGGTTGACCAGGTTGTTCAGGGCTGAGGAACCAAAGCCAAGGCTGGATGGCCATTATATGGCTCATCATATCCACACATCCTTTTTGTCCCAACCTTGGACAGGAAGGAGATTAAACCAGTTAATCCTAAAGGAAATCAACCCTGAATATTCATTGGAAGGACTGATGCTGAAGCTGAAGCTCCAATACTTTGGAGAAGAGGGTGACAGAGGATGAAATGGTTGGATGGCATCACTGACTCAATGGACATGAGTTTGAGCAAACTCCAGGAGTTAGTGAAGGAGCGGGAAGCCTGGTGTGCTACAGTCCACAGGGTTGCAAAGAGTCAGACACTGAACAACAACAACAATAACACACATGCAGCCTAAGCCAGGAAGGTGCTAAGGCAGTAAGCTCCCAGAGCCCTTAGCCCTATTGCCCTTCATTTTCCCTGTTGCCCTCTCCTGGACACTGTGGGCAGGGTACCTGCCACCATGATCCTTGGTAAGCACACTTCTTTCCTCTCTGGATACCATGATCATACAAGTTGTGACAACCATGCTTGAGGGCTCCAAATTCAAGTCCAGATACATTGCTTGCCTCTAATTCTGATGATTGGAGGTGGGGCACCAGAATCATGCTTTCAGAAAAGATTGAGCCTCCTGGAGCCACTACCTTTACAGGAATGCTCACCAAGCATCATAGATGTCACTTGCCACCAGCCTCTGGTCTTAAGGAGACACATCAAATCTAAGATGACATCAATTGCATGACCTAGAAGTTAAGCCATACCTCCAATTAAGATATGATACAATACTTTCTTAGTGCATACAATTTTTATTTTGTACTTATTGAAAAAGCTCTATTAGACTTCATCAGATGATGATTTTTCTCATAGATCTTTCAGGCATTTATAGAAGAAGAAAAATATAAGTAAAATTAAAGTAAATTTGATTCCAAGGCTAACTCTCCTGAATAACTTTTTTTTTTACTTTTAAAATCTTTAATTCTTACATGCGTTCCCAAACATGAACCCCCCCTCCCACCTCCCTCCCCATAACATCTCTGTGGGTCATCCCCATGCACCAGCCCCAAGCATGCTGTATCCTGCGTCAAACATAGACTGGCGATTCAATTCTTACATGATAGTATACATGTTAGAATGCCATTCTCCCAAATCATCCCACCCTCTCCCTCTCCCTCTGAGTCCAAAAGTCCGTTATACACATCTGTGTCTTTTTTCCTGTCTTGCATACAGGGTCGTCATTGCCATCTTTCTAAATTCCATATATATGTGTTAGTATACTGTATTGGTGTTTTTCTTTCTGGCTTACTTCACTCTGTATAATCGGCTCCAGTTTCATCCATCTCATCAGAACTGATTCAAATGAATTCTTTTTAACGGCTGAGTAATACTCCATTGTGTATATGTACCACAGCTTTCAGCGTGTCAGTCTCATAATCTGAATAACTTTTTGACTGAGACTTGCAGATGGCACTGTTTTCCCACACAGCACCTGAGGCTTCAGGCGTGTTGGGGAAGGGGACTTTCTTTAAATAATGATTTTTTTTTAAGCCTGCAGGGAGGGAGGAGTCAAGATGGTGGAATAGGGTGATGTGGAATTTGTCTCTCCTCACAAGTACATTAAGAATACATCTACAAATGAAACAGTCTTCACAGAGCACCTGCTCAATATTAGCAGAAGACAGTGGACACCTGAGAGGATAAGATAAATCCCCCTGCAACTGAGTAGGTAAGAGAACTCAGCACTGCCAAGCCAGCTTTACAATAAATACTACAGGAACTTCTCTAGGCGGAAAACAAACAAGAAGGAAAAGATCTACAAACACAAACTCAAAACAATTAAGAAAATGGTAATGGGGGCATACATACTAACAATTACCTTAAATGTAAATGGATTAAATGCTTCCACCAAAAAACACAAACTGGCTGAATGGATATAAAAATAAGACCCATGTATATGCTGTCTACAAGACACTCACTTCAGCTCTAGTGACACATGCAGACTGAAAGTGAGGGAATAGAAAAGTATATTCCATGCAAATGGAAATCAAAAGAAAGCTAGACTAGCAATACTCCTATTAGACGAAATAGACTTTAAAGATTACTGCAAGAGACAAGAAAGGACACTACATAATGATCAAGGGATCAATCCAAGAAGATGATATAACAATTGTAAATATTTCTGCACCAAACATAGGAGCACCTCAATACAGAAGGCAAATGCTAATAGTCATAAAAGGGGAAATTGACAGTAACAAAATAATAGTGGGGGACCTTAACACCCCACTTATACCAATGGACGAGCATCCACACAGAAAATTAATAAGGAAACACAATCCTTAAATGGCACATTAGACCAAATAGACTTAGTTGATATTTGTAGGACATTCCATCTGAAAGCAGAAGAATGCAATTTCTTCTCAAGTGCACATGGAATAGTCTACAGGATAGATCACATCTTGGGTCACAAATCAAGCCTCAATAAATTTAAGAAAATTGAAATCATTTCAAGCATCTCTTCCAACCACAGCACCATGAGATTAGAAATCAACTACAGGAAAATAACTGTAAAAAACACAAACACATGGTGACTAAACAATATGCTACTAAATAACAAAGAGATCACTGAGGAAATCAAAATACAATGAAAAAATGGCAACAAAAACATGACAATGCCAAACCTATGGGATGCAGCAAAAGCAGTTCTAAGAGGGAAATGAAATGAAATGAAGTTGCTTCAGTCATGTCCGACTCTTCAGGCTCCTCCACCTATGGGATTTTCCAGGCAAGAATACTGGAATGGGTTGCCATTTCCTTCTCCAGGAGATCTTCCCAACCCAGGGATTGAACCTGGATATCTTGCATTGCAGGCAGACTCTTTACCATCTGAGCCACCAGGGTATAGTTCTAAGAGGAAAGTCTATAGCAATACAATCCTATCTCAAGAAACAAGAAAAAAATCTCACATAAAGAACATAACCTTAAGTGTTAGATGTTAGGTGTACTACAGCAACTGCAGATAGAAGAACAAAAAAACCCAAAGTTAGTAGAATGAAAGAAATCATAAATATCAGAGCAGAAAAAATTAAACAGAAATGAAGAAAAGAATAGCAAAGATGAATGAAACTAAAAGCTGATTCTTTGAGAAGATGAACAAAATTGATAAACCTTTAGCCAGACTCATCAAGAAAAAAGGGAAAGCCTCTTCAATAAGTGGTGCTGGTGAAACTGGGCAGCTACATGTAAAAGAATGAAATTAGAACTCTTCTTAACACCATACACAAAAATTAACTCAAAATGAATTAGAGACCCACATGTAAGGCTAGACACTATAAAACTCTTAGAGGAAAACATAGGCAGAAAACATTTAAGACATAAATCACGGCAGGATCCTCTTTGACCCACTGCCTAGAGTAATGAAAATAATAACAAAAATAACAGATAGGACCTAATGAAACTCAAAAGATTTTGCACAGCAAAGGGAACCATAAACAAGACAAAAAGACAACCCTCAGAAGGGGAGAAAATATTTGCAAATGGAGCAACTGACAAAGGATTAATCAAAATATACAAACAGCTCAGTATTAAAAAAAAAAACGCTCATTTAAAAAATGGGCAGAAGACCTAATAGATATTTCTCCAAAGAAGACATACAGATGACCAACAACATGAAAAGATGGTCAACATCACTAATTATTAGAGAAATGCTAATCAAAACTACAATGGGGTATCACCTCACACTGGTCAGAACAGCCATCATCAAAGAAAATGTACAAGTGATAAATGCTGGAGAGGATGTGGAGAAAAGGGAACCCTCTTACACTGTTGGTGGGAATGTAAATTGATACAACCTCTACAGAGAACACTATAGATGTTCCTTAAAAATATACAACTAGAACTAATATACGACCCAGCAATCCCACTCTTGGGAATACTCTCAGAGAAAATCATAAAAAGATAAATGCACCTCAATGTTCATTGAAGCACTATTTGCAATAGCCAGGACATGGACATAAACTAAGTGTTAATAAACACAGGAATGGATAAAGATGTGGTGGTAGTGTTTTAGTCATTAAGTCATGGCTGACACTTGGTGATCCCATGGACTGTAGCCTGCCAGGCTCCTCTGTCCATGGGATTCTCCAGGCAAGAATACTGAAGTGGGCTGCTATTTCCTTCTCCAGGGGATCTTCCCCACCCAGGGATCAAACTTTGGTCTCTTGCATTGCACGCAGATTCTTAACCAAATGAGCTACCAGGGAAGCCCAAAGACATAACACATACTTACAATCGAATATTCCTCAGCCATAAAAATGAACAAAATTGTGTCATTTGCAGAGATGTGGATGGACCTAGAGACTGTCATGGAGAGTGGAGTAAGTCGGAAAGAGAAAAAGAAATATCCTATATTGACTTATACATGTGGAATTTAGAAAAAAAATATAGATGATCTTATTTCCAAAGCATAAATAGAGACACAGATGTAGAGAACAAATGTATTGGTTACAGAGGGGGGAAAGTGGGATGCATTAGGAATTGGGGATTGACACAGATACACTACTTTGTATAAAACAGGTGACTATAAGCACCAACTCTATAGCACAAGGAACTCTACTCAGTGTAGTAGTGACCTGAATGGGAAGGAAATTCAAAAAAGAGGGGATATATGTATGCATATAAGTCTTCCCAGGTGGCACTAGTGGTGAAGAATCTGCCTGCCAATGCAGGAGATGCAAGAGACATGGGTTTGATCCCTGGGTAGGGAAGATCCCCTGGAGAAGGGCAAGGCAACCCATTCCAGTATTGTTGCCTGGGAAATCCCATGGACAGAGGAGCCTGGCAGGCTACAGTCCATGGGGCCACAAAGAGTTGGACACAACTAAAGTGACTTAGCACACACGCACATGTATACTTATCGCTGACTTACTTTTCTGTATGGCAGAAACTGACACAAAAGTGTCAAGCAAATAAACTCCAATAAATCTTTTTTAAAAGCCTGCAGGCCCTAAAGCAGGCTTTGCAACTCCCAGAAGTTGGCCAGTTTGGACTGCTGCTCAGGGAATGTAGTTCATCTCACTGATCATATTTGATTTACTGCCTGGGCACCATCTCCCCACCTGGTCCCCATAGCCGTTGGTTCCTAGAAGTTAAAGGAGTCTCTCATCTACTTTCCTGGTTCTGGTGAGGGATTAGAATCTTCCACTGTCCCACTCCCCTCCTACCTCCCCTCGCCACCTTAAGGCCCAGCTTCAAGCTATACAACTGCTTGGCTGTGGTATGGAACTGGCTCCTCCAAACAGAGCATTCCATTTCTGTGCTGGCTGCCTGATCCTCAAGGAACTAGGGCCATGAGAGGGTGACAGGAAAGTGAGTTTGGATGAGGCCACCTCTCCCTACTCTGAGTTCCTTCCCAATCCCTGGTTTCTTGCCTTCAGAGCATTTGCCGATGTGCCATTTTGCTGATTCATTCATGTTTCATGGTGGTCTGTCTGCCTCCCCAGCCAGATCCTCTCTGTAGCCTCAGCTCCTTCCTGACTTTCTCATCTCATTTCCTACCATCTAGCCCAGGAGTTGTACATATTTTTCTCAGTTCTGATTATGAAAGTATATGCTCCCATTGGGCAATTTCAGAAAGAACCAGTCGCAGTCCCACCAGATAGAGAAAACCACTATTAAAATTTGCATTTATTACCCTCCTGTTTTTCACTCTATAAATCCAATTTTACATCATTTAGTTTATGTGATGTAAAGATTTTTGTTAATTTAAAGAACATTTTAATTGATTGTAAAAGTCATAGTATATACATTATAAAAACATTGAGGAAAAACATGTATAAACAAGAAAGTTAAAAATTACCCATAATCTCATTGCCTGGCGAGAATCATTTCAGTAGTTCAGATTTATTCTTATGTATGCTTTTTTCCACTATTTTTCCCCCTTATCAAAATCTCATGATCCAGCGGGCATCTTTCTTTGTCAGCACGAAACAAAGTATGACTGAACCAATACTTCCTTATTTCCCACTTCTTTCTGATTCCAATTTATATTGCTTTCTTTCCACTGTCAACAACACTGCTGTGGCCTCATTGGTACACATGTCCTTGGCATGTGACTGTGCTCTCGTTTTGCTTTCATCCTTGCAAAGGCTTTCTCCATCCTCAACATTTCAAAATAAATGACTTGTCACCATTTTTGTGTTTTCATTAGTGAACATGTAAATTTTTAATCTGTCCAGAATTGAATTTGGTTTAATATTTAAGCTCAGGATTAGCTTCATTTTTCTAATTGTTTAATCTGTTTGTGAAATATCATCATTTCTCCACCTGAGTTGAAGAGAAAGGGTAGCTAATGGATATGAATTTGAGCAAATTCTGGGAGATAGTGGAGAACAGAGGAACCTGGCATGCAGTCCATGGGGTCATAGAGTCAGACACAACTTAGCAACTGAACAACAAAAACAAGGGGACTTGAGCCCCTACAATATCAATCAACTCCCCCCCCCAATATATATTTTATGTGGACAATTAAGATTCCCTCAGCCTTCAAGAATCACCACCTACTCCTACTGACTAGAGAGCCATCCTGAAGATTTGTCTCTAAAGCAAGTCTGAAGCCACAGCTACACCACACTGATCGAGGTGTCAGTCCTGCTGTGTCTATATCATATATCCTTGCCTGTGTTTCTAGTGTAGCCTGTCTCCTCATGCCACCCACACACTGCTAAGACCAGTGTAACTCTAACACACCTGGAATATAGGCTAGGGCAAGTACCCTCTCACACTTTGCCCCCAATCATATCTACTTCTCTCCCCCAATAATTTCATTATTAGTTATTTACTCTTCTATCAAAACTCTGGAATAGTTTCATAAAGTTACAAAAGAAAAATAACAGCATTGATATCACAGTTGTAATTGCACTAAATTTGGAGGAAACTGGTATCTTTACAACATAAATCTTTTCATTCAAGCTAATGGTATTTCTTTATATATGTGTATTTTTCATTTTATTTATTTGTTGATTTATTTTTAGCTGCCCTGGGTCTTCATTGCTGCACTTGGACTTTGTCTGGTTGCAGCAAGTGGGGGTTACTCTCTAGCTGTGTTGAGTAGCTTCTCATTGTGGTGGCTTCTCTTTTTGCCGAGCACAGGCTCTAGGCACACGGGCTTCAGTAGTTGCAGTTCCCGGTTCAGTAGTTGTGGCACATGGGCCTAGTTGTCCCGCAGCATGTAGGATCTTTCCAGACCATGGATTGAACCCATGTCTCCTGCATTGGCAGGCAGATTCTTAACCACTGGACCACCAGGAAAGTCCTGGTACTTCTTTTCCTAAATCTTATGTGATTCTTCTCAGCAAGTTTTTTGAGTTTTGTTCTTATAAGTCCTACATATTTTTTTAATATAAATTTATTTATCTTAGTTGGAAGTTAATTACTTTACAATATTGTATTGGTTTTGCCATACATCAACATGAATCCACCACAGGTATACACATGTTCCCTATCCTGAACCCCCCTCCCTCCTCCCTCCCCGTACCATCCCTCTGGGTCGTCTCAGTGCACCAGCCCCAAGCATCCAGTATCATGCATCGAACCTAGACTGGTGATTCGTTTTATATATGATATTATACATGTTTCAATGCCATTCTCCCAAATCATCCTACCCTCTCCCTTCTCCCTCTCCCACAAAGTCCAAAAGACTGTTCTATACCTCTGTGTCTCTTTTGCTGTCTCGCATACAGGGTTATCGTTACCATCTTTCTAAATTCCACATATATGTGTTAGTATACTGTATTGGTGTTTTTCTTTCTGGCTTACTTCACTCTGTATAATAGGCTCCACTTTCATCCACCTCATTAGAACTGATTCAAATGTATTCTTTTCAATGGCTGAGTAATACTCCATTGTGTTTTAATATTTTATGTATAAAGTGTGTATATAAATATATAGCATATATGTTAACATGACAAAGCTATGGCAAACCTAGATAGCATAATAAAAAGCAGAGACATCTCTTTGCTGACAAAGGTCCGTATAGTCAAAGCTACAGTTTTTCCAGTAGTCATGTATGGATGTGACAGTTCGGCCATAAAGAAGGCTGAGCATCAAAGAATTGGTGGTTTCAAATTGTGGTGCTAGAGAAGACTCTTGAGAGTCCTTTGGACAGCAAGATCAAACTAGTCAATCGTAAACGAAATCAATTCTGAATACTCATTGGAAGAACTGATGCTGAAGCTGAAGCTCCAATATTTAGGCCACCTGATGCAAAGAGCTGACTCACTGGAAAAGACCCTGATGCTGAGAAAGATTGAGGGCAGGAGGAGAAGGGGGTGACAGAGGGTGAAATGGTTAGGCAGCATCATCGACTCAATGGACATGAATTTGAGCAAACTCCAGGAGATAGTGAAGGCCAGGGAAGCCTGTTGTGCTACATTCAGTCCATGGGATTGCAAGGAGTCGGACATGACTTAGGGACTGAACAACAACAAATATGTTAACATATGTTATACAATGTTATATGTAGAAGATAATATATATTATACATGACATGTTATTATTAACATTAATTGCATAACATATAAAGTATATATATATATATATATATATATATATACATATATTGCAGTTGTGAATGGAATCTTTTTTTCTGGCTAATTATTGTTGGTTTATGAGAAGGTTGATGATTTTTATAAAATTATCTTGTACCCATCTGTCTGGCTAAAAAGTTTCTTAATTGTGTAGTTTTCCAAGTAGGTGACATAGAATTTGCAAATGAGAATAAATGTGTCTCTTTTTTCCAGATTCCTCCCATTTGTTTCTTGCTCTGATCCCACCACAAAGTCTTGCCCTTGGCTGTCATGGCAACACTGCTAGGGATTCACTATGCATACTGATGTTTCATTTACCACTGGTTCAGATATATTTAATATATCATGTTGAAGGAGAATCCTTTTATTCCTGGCTCACTTGTATTTGTTGTTTCAATCAGAAAGGGAAGTTAAACTTTATTAAATAACTTGTGTTGATTTGCCATATTTTTTAATGAATACAATCAATTTCATTGTGTGGAGGTTTCAAAATGTACCCAACCATTCCTCAGAGAATTGGAGGCTTAGATTTTTTCCAACTTTCATTACTGTAAATGATACTACAAATGAATATCTTTATAAAAAATAAATAGGCATCTTTTTTTTTTTTTCACATGAGCAGGAAGAAAAGCAAGTGACCAAGATTGTCGAGCATCTCCTCTGGCTCTAGTACTGGAGTTGGTCTTTCAAATCTGCTGGTCTTTCTGGTTCACTCATGTTTGAATTAGTTGGGGGAGACTTCTAGCAGCTAAATTTTGGTGAACGTGTGAATGAGTAGGAGGCAGCTAACACAGACAGAGGAGTTTAATTATTCTTTTTTAGACTTCTATTTATTTTTCAGCTTAATCCAACTCAATACATAACCCCTGAATGCTTCTTGTGAATCAGAGATGGTGTGGATTAAAGGCAGACTCTACTCAGCTTCTGCCTTTAAGGGTCTCTTAGTCAGCACATCCTCATGTAAATGAGAATACGAATCTGTTTCTTAAAAGTAGAATCATGGAGAAGTCCCTGGTGGCCTACTAGTTAGGATTCTGAGCTTTCACTGCCATGACTCTGGTTCAGTCCCTGGTTGGGAACTGAGATTCCCACAAGCCTTGAGGCATGGCCAAAAAAAAAAAAAAAGCAAATCATGGGTCCCTAGCTGTAAAATTGGCTTCCCTGGTGGCTCAGTGGTAAGGAATCCTCCTGCAATGCAGGAGCTGCAGGAGACATGAGTTCAGTCCCTGGGTCAGGAAGATCCCGTGGAGGAGGGCATGGCAACCCACTCCAGTATTCTTCCCTGGAGAAGCCCCGTGGACAGAGGAGCCTGGTAAGCAATCGTTCGTAGGGTCACAAAGAGTCGGACACAACTGAAATGACTTAACATGCATGCAGAGGTATAAAATCATTTGGTTAAAAAATTTGAACCTTTATAGGGTCTGATTCTGAGAACTGAGGTGCTATACAAGGTTGGTCTAAATCCCAGTGTGCAAAAAGATTCACCTCACTTTTGCTGGCAAAAGTATGGTAGTTTAATTTTCTTTACAAAGCTTATTGAAATATTCCATCACTTTGTGGTCATAGCGGTTTAGTTGCTAAGTCATGGCTGACTCCTTTGTACATATTTACACGCAGCAGCAGCAGCACACTCTCACTTGCCTTTTATTGATGCTTATCTTCTTGTTTATCCTTTGTGATTCTTTCCATTTCTTTTAAACATAGAAAATCTCACCTATCCCAGGGTCAGAAAGATATTTTAAACATTTTTTTTCTTAGTTTTTTTACGGCTTTATTTTTTTTTTCAGTCACTCAGTCACGTCTGACTCTTTGTGACCCTGTCGACTGCAGCGACAGAGTTCCCTGTCTTTTACCATCTCCTGGTGTTTCCTCAAACTCATGTCCATGAGTTTTTAGTCATGACTTCAAAGTTGGAGGGAAACAATAAATCTCCCAGGCCTTTGCTATGGAGATTTCCTCTCCTGTAATGTCCACCAGCCCCCCTTCTCCAACTCGTAACATTCATTTGGAGCTGAGACCCAGGAAAAGGCTACCTTTCCCCCAGAACTCCTGTTACAGCTAGAAAGGGTCTTGTCATCATTGCTTCCATTAGAACATCTCCATTTCTTTCACTTTTTCCCCCTAATATATATCTAACACTTGTCCACCCTGTTTCCTGGGCTTGGGAGAGAGTGAGGAATCAGTTTGACCACACTCTATGATACCAATAGTTCAGACGTAAGGACAGAAGGTAAACAGTTATTTATTCAATGTGCTTAACCTATTAACTTATTTATTAAGCAAAATAATATATAAGTACACATGGAGATAAATTGTGCTGTTATGAGCATTTATGGGAAGGGAGAGGGTTTAGTTAAAATAATATAGTAACATTAGAATAAGAAACAAGAGACATACATACTGAATAATACATTGTAAAAGTGTATCATTAATAGCAAATTCTATGATTGCTTACTTAGAAAGCTAAATATGATTAAGAAATCTTTTTAGGAAGGCAGATGAATACAAGACTATTTTATCCAAAAAACTTAACCTTTTTATTAATCAGCCACAAAATAGAATGGAGAAAAATACTACTCACAGTTACAACTTCCACTTTGAGGAAGAGATATTTAAACAGAGACCTAAAGCAAAAAATGATAGAGAAGGCAATGGCACCCCACTCCAGTACTCTTGCCTGGAAAACCCCATGGGCGGAGGAGCCTGGTAGGCTGAAGTCGCAAAGAGTCGGACAGGACTGAGTGACTTCTCTTTCACTTTTCACTTTTCACTTTCATGCATTGGAGAAGGAAATGGCAACCCACTCCAGTGTTCTTGCCTGGAGAATCCCAGGGACGGGGGAGACTGGTGCGCTGCCATCAATGGGGTCACACAGAGTCAGACACGACTGAAGTGACTTAGCAGCAGCAGCAGCAGCAAAGCAAAAGATGAAGTCAGCCATGTAGGGGGCTTTTAAAGTAGAAGTCTTTCTGGCAGAAGCAATAGCAAGTATAAAAGCCCAAGGCACAAAAGTGCTTGATGTTCAACAGCCATAAGGGAGGCTGGCATGGTTGGGGCATATGGCAAGCAAGGGTTGGGGGCAGACACAGGAGGTGAGTTCAAAGAGATGGCAGGGCCCTAGAAGACTTTGCAAGGGGCTCACAATTTCTCTAAGTACAATGGAAGGTGTTGGAGGGTTTGAAACAAGCAAGTGACATGCTCAGTTTGATATTCTATAAAGATCACTCTGGAAGTTGTATAGGGAATGGATGGTAAGGAGCAAGAATGTAAGTAAGGAGACCAGTGAAGAAGACATGAGAGAGACATTGCAGAGAATGTCTTGCAGGTGAGGGAATTTGCAGGTGAAGAGCAGCAGATGGATTCCAGATAGATTTTGGAGGAGAGATCTTGAGCCAACAAGATGTTGCTGTTGAGTGGATATGGAGAGTTAAGGAAAAGGAAGAGGTTAGGGTTGGTCCCAAGAGCATTAATACTACAAATTGGGTGGCTGTCTTCGCCACCTGGGGCTGCCATAACAAAATAGCACAGGCTAGGTAGGCTTAAACAATAGACATCAATTTTCTCACAGTTCTGGAGGTTGGGAGCTCCAAGGTCAGAGTGCTGGCAAATATGGTTCTTGGTGAGGGCAGTCTTCCTTCCTTGTGGATGGAAACTGTTTCACTGTGTCCTCACATGGCCTTTCCTCTGTGTGAGTGCAGTGAGAGGAATCTCTAGTGCTCTTTCCTCTTCCTCTAAGGATACCAGTCTTATTGGATTAGTTCCCCACCCTTTCAATCTCATTTAACCTTAATTACTTCCCTAAAGATTAGGGTTGCAACATATGAATCTGGAGGGTGGGCATAATTCAGTCTACAAGACTGCTTTAAGTAAGAAATTCATTGTCTCACAGCTCAGCAGGCTAGAAGTCCAAGATCAACGTGTGGGCAGGGTTGGTTCCTTCAAAGGCTGAGAGGGAGAACGTGTCCCAGGCCTCTCTCCCAGCTTCCGGTGGTTTACCGGCCACCTTGTGTGTTCCTTGGCTTGTAGAAGCATCACCTTCTCTGTCTTCATCTTCGCATGTGTTTCTCTGTGTGTGTGCGCCCACATTTCCCTTTTTGTATAGAGACACCACTCATGGTGGATGAGGGACCACCCTGCTCCAGTATGATGTCTTATGATCACTCATTCCATCAGCGTGACCCTATTTTCAAAGAAGGTCCCATTTGGAGGTCCTGGGGGTTGGGATGCCACTATATGAATGTTTGGAGGACACAACTCAGCCCATAACAGATTTCTGCCTTAGAGGACTAGGTGAACAAGGAGCTCCATCTATCGAGAAAGGGAATACTATGGGATAAACAGGCTTGTGGGGGTATCAAAATTTTTGTTTTGAACATAATATATTTGAAATGCCAAGTGGGTATCTGAGTTTTGGGGTGTAACGTCGGCAGTTGTGTATACGACTCTGGCTCGGTAAAGAAATGTGGTGTGGCTGGTATATTTAAAATGGATAACTAACAACGATCTACTATATAGCGCAGGGAACTCTGTTCAATGTTGCATGCCAGCCTGGATGGGAGGGAAGCTTGGGGGAGAAGGGATACATGTATATGTATAGCTTAGTCCCTTCGCTGTCCACCTAGAACTATCACAGCATTGTTAATCGGCTATACTCCAATATAAATTAAAAAAAAAAAAAAAGAAACGTGAGGTGTGTGTGTTTGTGTGTTTTATAGTTAGGGGACTGGATGTGATCACTTAGGGTATGAAAGAGATGCAGAAAAATCCAAGACCCAACTTTAAGAGTCGGGAGGAAGAACCAGCAAAGGAGAGTGAGAAGGAGTAGCCAGTGAGGTAACAGATGGGGAAACAGGAGAGAGGTGTCCTAGAATTTTAGAGAAGGAAGTGTTTACAGGAAAGGCTGTCCAGTGACTCAACAGTGCTGAGAGCTACAGTAACACTAGGGCAGGTAGGTGAAGGGTGAACTTGACAACACGGAGGTCATAGGTGACCACGGTAAGAGTTATTTTAGTGGACTGGTGGCAGCTGAGGCTGGATTCAAGAGTGTTGATGCCTACACTGGGAAGAGAGAGGAATTGAAGATAATACCTACAGACAAGTGCTTTGAAAGGAAGCAGGAAAATGTGGGAGAAAGAAGATAGGAGTCAAGAGATGATTTTTTTTTTTCCAGCTGGTAACAATGACAGCAGGTTTGCATGGTGTGGAGACAGTCAAGTAGAGAGGGGGAATTCAGTGATGCTGGACAGAGGGGCAAGTGGGAAGGATGGATCCAGGGTGCAGAGAAGGCATCAGCCTTAGGAAACAGAAGGGAAGCATCTGCTGTTTTAGCTTGCGGAAAGGACGAAAGGTTGGTTATAGAGGAAGGCAGGTGAATATGCTTGGCGATGGTATGATGAGGGAGTTTCCATTCCATATATTCTAATTTCTAAATCAAATATGAACAAGGTGAGAAGGAGGAAAGTGGGAAGACATGGGGACTTTGAGGAGAGGGCAAATCACCATTGTAAGTTGGACTGGAAAAACACAAGACACAGAGGTCTTCCCGCACAGCGAGGTGTGCCCAGGTGAGTTGGAGATCATAAATCTATAAGGCTGTGCAATTTGCCAGATTGTGTGATTCTTTCTAGCAATACAGAGATGCTTAAGTGCAGATGCACAAAGCATAAATAGTTGGGTTCATCCAATGTTGGGGATTTGCTAGTCCATTGTGAAAGAAGACAAGAAGGGACAGGGAGTGATGATATGATGGTTCATGACTCTAAGGGCACTTGGAGAGTAGAGACGGGAGATATAAAGAGATCTGATCAAGGGATGGACTGAAATCTTGAGAATAAGGTTCTGTCCCACATGTAGAGCCTGGCCCTATGTAGGTGCTCAGAAAATAATTGACTTGGTCACAATGGAGGACACTGGAGAGCCGCAATACTGCAACCATACACCAGGGGGCAAGAGACGACAAGAAATGAGTCTAATCAAGCCCTGCCTAAAGTTTGGGGGCTGTGTGGCCAGAGCTCCAGGCCCCCTCTTTGTCTGCTCTGTTTCCCCGGGGAAGTGGGGGCAAATGATACTGCATATCCAAGCTGGAGTCTACTGAAGGTGCCACCAGGTGGCTGGTGGTGGAGTGTATGGGGCAGGAACAGAAGAAATCATGAGCCCTATGACAGAGATAAGGGGACCTCCTTCATGCATGCCTGTCCTGGGCTCTTGGTCCATGTCTGGGCTCTGGACAATGCCCCAGCCGTGAGCAACCACAGGAAGCAGACTTGAAGTGTTCTTGTGCACCCTCACGTACAGAAAACTGGTACCAAGAAGTTCAATCTATGTGTTGGTCCTGAGGAGCCATCCCACTTCCCCTGAGGCTTGTCCCATGGGATATAGCCTCACGTGCTGACTCGACCTAAAGCGGCCCTAGAGCTACGTGCCCTGAACCCGGAAAGGTGTATTGCTGAAGCAGGGGCCTGGGGAGCTTCTGGAGGAGAGAAAAGATCCATTGCTCAACACACCTTCCATATGCCTCCTGTATGCCCAGCCCATGTTGGGAGCACAAGACAAGGTCGACTCTCCAGTCATCTGTTCAGCCAGGCACTCCCTCATTTACTCAAGCTTTCCCTGCCCCTACTGTGTGTTAGTGAAGGTAACAGACAATTATGCCCAATAGGATAGACCACAGAAAGGGAGTGTCAAGGCCAATGTCTAACTACTGGCAGGGGTGACTGAGAGGAGGATGGTTCCTCTCCCTGAGTGGAGACCTGGTTTCCGGAGATGTTGAAGAACCTGTTTTTGGCTGTATCGACCTTAATGTGCCCAGAGGACACCCATGGGTGGTGGTTTAGTCGCTAAGTTATGTCCAACTCTTGTGACCCTGTGGACTGTAGCCTGCCAGGCTCCTCTGTTCATGGGATTCTCCGGGGAAGAATATTGGAGTGGGTTGCTATTTCCTTCTCCAGGGGACACCCATGGGGAGACATCTAGTACATAATTGGATCTAAGGGCCTGGAAGCCAATGGGTAAAGAAGGGTGAGGTATTGGGGTTTGGGAGTCACATCATTTCCCAGGTAAGGGCTATGGGCTGTGGAGGGGTTAGCACAGGTGTCAAAGATGGCAGTGGGTCTGAAGAGTGGCTGCCTGGGGCCTGCTGTCCTGAACATGCTTGTAAGCTGAGCAGAAAGGACTCAGTGGGACTTGGCGGGAGGTCCTCACAGCAAGGAGGGACAGCCTCTGAAGTTTTGTCCATCTTCTCAGGGACCAGGCACTCCCTCTGAATCTTCATGAGAACTAAGGAGAGGGGGGAAGCACAAGGGCCAGATCGGCAAGGATCAGACTTGTGTTTACTTCTTCATCCATTGGTCCCTCAATCCAGGAGGGCTCTTCATTCTGGCCCCAATCTGGAACAGGCTTCATATCTTTCTCCTGCATTCTAGAGAATCTGACCAGGCAGACAGAGGTAAAACAACTTGCTCATGGTCTCAGAGCAAGTGGGTAGCAAGTGAAGCCTAAAATAAAAGTTTAATGTCCTGCCTTCCTCGGCCCCATGTCCAGGCCAGGAAGTGGTGGGCATTGTTGTGTGTGGGTGAGGTTTAGTACCAAACTGCTTGGCCCTGGCTCCTTCCCGTGTGCCCTGTTGTCCATAGGCCCCTCTTTGCAGGAAGCCTGCTTTTCCAGTGGACCACATGCTCCAAGGTTCTGGGTGTGAATCTCCCCGTGAGCCAAGCTCTTTTCTGGAGACCTGCACCCTCAGTTGAAATCTCACCCCACTTCAGCCAAACTTCCAACTCCTCTTCCCGCAGGGCTGGTGGGCTAACTTCTAAATAAATTACACAAACGTTTGAATGCACGATTCTAAATACTGCAATTTGTCTGTCCTATCTGTCGACCTTTGCCTCCATGCCTTTGACATGTTTTGATTCTCCAGGGTTGTGGGTTTTGTTTCATCAACAAGAAGACCGTGTGGTTAATTATCCTTTGACCTTTGGGGTCAGGGCCTCCATCTGGGCAGGAAACACCCAGAGCTCCAGGAGTTTCTTGGCATTTAGTTGTCACTGCCAACAGCTCCCATGCTCCCCCCGCCACCACCCCACCTCCCTGCAGTGTTCCCGCCTGTCTCTCTCACCCACCAAGCCCTCCCCCAAGTCCCACCAGAGGCCAGGACTTTTGTCCCACAGCAGCTTCGGCCCATCCTCATCTCTGAGTCCCTTGCTGAGGATGAAGCCTGAGGCAGGGTGGCAAGATGACTGGATGAGGTTCAGACGCTTAAGAACACCAACACCTGAGCTAAGTGTTAAGTGCACAGGGGAAGCCGCCTTCCTGGGGCCCAAGGCTGAGAAAGTGGGCTGCCTTGTGCCCTAGGGATGGCCTCCTGGGAGTTAGCCCTAGAAGGGTCAAGGGCTTGACTTGTCACTTGAAAATCCTGCATCAACCAGCTGATTTTCTTTGTGAAATGTTCTTCGGGTAGCTGGACAGCCCTTGGTGGAGGACGTTCATGGGGACATTTGTAAAAAGAAGGTTCTGGGGACCCCACTGCCTACCCCTGAATCTCAGCCTAGAGGAGGCAATGGCATGTGTGCAGCAGGGGCTGAGCAGAGACACATGGGCTTCGGTGAGGCCCAGGTGAGGCAGAAGAAAGGGGAGCAGAGAGCCTTCCGGCTTGGCTCTGCTTCATGGGTGAGGATCAGAAATCCAGAGGTGAGACGGAAAGATGTTCAGGGCATGGAGAAGAGGGACAAATCCATGAGGGTGGGAGAACCAGGACTTGTGCCCAACCCAATGGTTCCACAAGGCTGGGGTGGAGTGTATAAAGGGTGGAGGGCCATGCAGTTGGGGAGGAAGGGTGAGGCCAGGCCACCAGGCCAGACTAAGATCTTGGTTTTATTTGATAAGCAGTGAAAGCCATTCCACATCGTCTTGCTTAGCCATGAAAACAGAAAAACAGCACAATGCTTTTCTATGCCATGTGGAACATTTACTTGAGTCATGGCAATAAACTGGAGTCTTTGTTATGGTCGTTGGGGCCTGTTTTGAGAGATGGGGATGGAATTTGTGGCAGCTCTAAGCCCCCCAAGCCCACCCTGGCCCCTTCTCTCCTGCCTGACATTTCTCCCAGGGATTTTGGCAGAAGTGAACAATGCTCAAATCCCAGAACATTCTGAGGCTGCCTTCACTTTCACTGCTTTCAGCTGGAACCCTTGAGATGCCATGCAGGGCCTTGGCCGAGTGGTGTCCCACCAATGCAGATGAGGAAGATCATGGAGCAGAGCTGGCATTTTAATAACGCTCTTCCTTTTTTATTGCTTCCCTTGTGGCTCATCTGGTAAAGAATCTGCCTGCAATGTGGGAAACCTGGGTTCAATCCCTGGGTTGGGAAGATCCCCCAGAGAAGGGAAAGGCAACCCACTCCAGTATTCTGGCCTGGAGAATTTCATGGACTGTATAGTCCATAAGGTAGCAAAAAGTCAGACACGACTGAGTGACTTTCACATCATCATATCACATCCTTCTTTATGATCAAACTCATTTGGGAATAGGAACAGTTATCAATTTTTGCTGACCTACAAATTACATGAATATTCAGCTCATAAAGTCTGCACTTGGAATATCCTATTATATCCAGACTGAGGCTTGGTCAGTGAGGAGGCTGTGCCCCCAACCTGGGGATGAGCTGACAGGGGCGGGGGTCATGGTGTCTGTGTTGGGAAGGGTCTGCCACACAGGGGCCGCTGTGTCATGTTCCTCCAACTTCCTCTGCCCTTTCTACCCACAGAGAACTGCAACTCCAGTAATTTTCTGGACAGGAGCTGCCAATTTGGCTTTGTGCTGGAGGAGTAAAGAAATCCTTGTCCAGCCACTAGGAGGTCTTCTGGGGTGGTTAGGCAACAGCGGTCTGGGTCAGGGGTCACTCTTGCTGACCTCCTCACTAGGGGTGCACACTTTACATCTTGAGGCTTCTGGTGGTACTGTTGAGGGAAGGCAGGCCAGGGTCTGGGGTCCTGGATCAACTGTGTCTGGGCCCCCTTCAGCTGTAGGAGCTCTGTGCCCACAAGATCACAGTGCTCTGACCACTCTGTGCCTCTACCCCACCCCCACCCCCACCCAAACATCAAAGCTGGTGGGGGCCAGGCAGCTATGGTGAGATCAAAACTGTCCAGCAGAAGCAGCAAAGCCAGGAAACTTGGGGTAAGCTGCCCCCATGTCCCAAGCCATGTGCCCAGCCATTGAGCTGTGTGTGGGTCTCAGTGCTCAGGGCATCACCCAGTAAGGAAAGCCACAAGGCTGAAGCTGTCATGCTGGGCTTGGGCATCCCAGGAGCAAGGCTCACTTGGCCTTTGGATGGAGTCTCCCTCCCAGGCCCTTCCCTGACACACGCCTGCCCTTGGGCTGCTGGAAGAACCTCTCGTCTCCCTCAGAGAGGAGTCTGGGAGGAAAGACGAGCTGATTGAGTGTGTTGTGCACTGTGTTTGTGTGGCCTGTGGGGCCCGGAGGGAGGGTGATGGACAGAAAAGCTTTGTCTCATGTCATTCCAGGTGTAACTTCCATTTGTGGCACAGGCTGCAGAGCCCCCAGCTCCTCCTGGGGCAGTTTAGCACAGACCGTGGGGACAGCCATAGCTATTTCCGGGTGGAGTTGTCTGGGAAGTTTGGCCCATGATCAGTCTTCTTGACACAAGTCTGCTTCCCTGGGCAAGGCTGGGACAGAACCGCCCCCTCAGTTCATGATGTAGAGTGCATGCAGGTCTCATTCCTTTGGTGCTAAAGCCACCCCTGACCCTCGTGTGGACACTGCCATCTCTTGGCCTGGTCACCCTGTCTCTCCCAGCACCTGACATCAGACAGCTTTCTCTTGGGCTACAATCATCAAGAGACCCTCTGAAGCTGGGGGAATTAGGGCTCATGCCTGGGAAAAGAAGGAAAAAGAAAGATCCCAGTTAAAGCCATCAGTCTGCCCAGGCAGCCAAGTCTAAGGTCTTAGCCAAGAGTGCCAAGAATGCCTTGGAACAGTAACTGGGCCTAGAACTTCCTAAGAGACCTTGCTCACTGTGTTTTGCCTTTAGTCATATCCAAACCAAACTCATGCTGAACCAGCTGGCACATGAGCACTGGTTCTGGGCTTTAGCCTCATGCTCTCCACTTTCCCCATCCTAAGATGGGGTGACACTGCAGCTACTGCTGTGGGGATCCTTGGAAAAAAGTAGGCCCTTATGACCCTCTGGCCACCTGGCTTGGGGGTTGAGCTTGGAGCTGAGCTGTTGATCAAGGTAGACTCTGAGAGAACCACAGACTACCTCAGCTCAGGATCCTTGTCTGAAATCCAGAGGGTGGTGAAGCCAGAGTCATCCTGGTCAGATGGGACAAATCCTGGCCCAGAAACACCCTCAACATCAAATTCAAATAATAACACCAACTGGATGCCTCTGGTCAAGTCAGCTTTTGTAGTGCCCCTCTTGAAGGCTCTACAATGCCGTTAAGCATCATCTAGCTAAAAGGCACTGTCTCTTTATCCCTCTTTTTTTTTCTGATGGATAAACAGAGACCCAGAGGGCTTCAGTGACTTGTACAGCAGAATGAGGCCCCAGCTGCATTATCTTGGGAAGTGTGCAGCTCTAGGACCTGCCTGACCACCTCTCTTTTCTGTGTAAAGGGGAAAATACTATACTCCAGGAGTTGGTGATGGACAGGGATGCCGGGCGTGCTGCAGTCCATGGGGTCACAGAGTCGGACACAACTGAGCAACTGAATTGAACTGAACTATAGTTGGGGAGGGTGGTTGTTTCAACGGATTTTTATTTCTCACAGATCTAGAGGCTGTCAAGGAGATCAAGATCAAAGTGACAGCAATGTAGGTTTTATTCTGAGACCTCTTCGATTGGCTTGTAGATAGCCACCATCTTGTTGTGAGCTGATGTGAGTGCCTCTTTGTGCACAACACATGAGAGGGAGCAAGCCCTTTGTGTCTCTTCTTCTAGGTGCACTAATTTCACTATGAGGACCCCAGCCTTATGACCTCATCTATAGCTAATCACCTCCCAAAGGCCCCACCTCCAAATACCATCCCATTAGTGACAGACTTTTAACATATGAGTCAAAGTGGGGCAGGTATTTAGTCCATAGCACCATGGTAGCGATCTGGCTGCCTGGCAAATGTCAAGCTTCTCCTGTGGGTCTGTGGCCTCACTGCCCCTTTAACTTACCACTGGGGATAGGAGCTTCCTTTGCCTTATTCCAGCAATGGCTCAATACTTTAAGACTGACATTCACAGTACATGATGACTTTAGGTTGGGTTATCCAAGTACCCCCAACCCCCTCTTCCCCTCCCCAGTGCACACTTTCCTTGGTGCTTGACTGAGAGCAAATCACTCTTCCTCCAGGGAGAACACTTGCCCGAAAGAAGAGAAGGAACCTGGGTGCAGAGCAGATGGGCACTGTGCCCTTGAGCAACCTAGCTCACCTCTGATGGGATATACCGGGCACAGCCACAGTCTACAAAGAGAGAGTAGCACCAGGCCAACTGTGTCAGGCCTCGGCTATCCAGAGGGCTTGGGCACATGGCCACTTGGGAAGGCAGGTGCCATTTCTAGGTTCCCAAAGTCAATTTTAAGTTCACAGAGAGTTGTAGTCAAAGATAGTTTTTATTAAGCAGCAGAACTGTGATGATTTTAGCACAATTTGTTGACCTATTTCAGCTTCCCACAGTTGGATTGCTATTTCCTGTGAGTGTCCCCAGCACAACTGTGGAGGAGGTGCAGGCCTTGATGGTTGAAGCCAAGGCCTCGAAATTCTCACAGCTTGAGATGTAACAGCTGCTTACTAGATTGCAAACTGTGCTGGAAAATATTTCTTGGCAGAAAAAGGGTATTCTAAGCCAAGCAGACTGCAGCCTGCCTGCAAATGGTAGAATAGTTAAGTGCAACACTGGGCAGCAAAATTTCCAAGACACAGGTTTTGAAGGACTAACAATGAGAATAGAATGTATTAGGAAAGAAAAGTCTTCACCCCCCACCCCCCACCCCCCAGTCCAGGGAACCTTGGGGTCCCCTGGCCATGCAGGCTTCATTGGCCTGTCTTCCCCCACCCCTTCTCTCAAGGCCTGAGAGAAAAGTAGAGCTAATGCGGCTCTACGGATTCAAGTGGGACTGCTGTGATGACATACAGGAGTTTAGCTGGTTCGGCCCATTATTCCCAGAGGCTTGGACAGTCTGCAGTCCTGAAGAATGCTGGACTTGTTCAGTGGGTGCCACCTGCTGAGAGAAAGGGGACAAGATGGAGTCCTTTGCTAAAGTTCCTGGGCCCATTTTGCAGTGGTTTGAGGATCCCTTTGGTCTGAGCCAGTAAGCTGCTGAGAAGGATGTCTTTGGAAAACACAAGCCTGCAAGGTGCCGGTAGAAGTTGGAGCTGGGGAAATGGGATTCCCCCCAGCTTCCCTCTCCCAACAGCATAGTAGCTTAAAGAGCAGCAGAAGTAGGCCTGGGCTCTCCAAAAACTTGTCTGAATGCCTAAGGCTACTGGATTCCCTGTCTGGCTTCCCCCAACCCAGCTCCCAACAAGCCAGGGCCAGCCAAGGCATTAGAAGGTCTCTTCGGCCTCTCCCTGCCTCTACCTTTAGGTCTCACCATTCTACACAGACTAGATGACTTCCACGCAGGGCCTCACTGGCAGCTACCTGGCTCACTCAATGTGACATGGAGAGGTAACAACCCATTCTGGCCTGCGGACAGGGGAGGAGGGACAGACACACTGATGGTGTCACCAAGAGTAGACTGTGGGGCACTTTGTGCAGGAGAAAGAGCTAACCTCTTGGGCTGGTTTTTGAAGGTGATAGATTTTAATGAGTTGAACTCAAGGGGGTGGAGGACAAGACTGGGGAAACAGAAGGGGCAGGGCTGGGCTATGGGCAGAGGCTGGAGGTGTTGGAGGACCTAGGGAGAGCAAGGCTCCAGAGCGTGGAGAAGAGGAGCCAGGGCAGGGTGTGGGAGCCCCTGCAGTCTTGTGGACAGGGAGCATCTGACATGGTCCTGCCCTTGGCTGCTCCCCTGTTTCTTCTCCCACCTGTGTCACATCCCCAGGTCCTCTTTTCTCCACTAACTGGGCATCTGCCTCTCAGGGTAAGTGCTTGAGAACATGCATGAGGGTCTCAGCAGAGTCTGGCTTCGTAAATGAACCACAGCATCTACTGACCATCTGATGGCATCATGAAGGCTGTCCCTCTAATGGGCCACCTTTCTGGAGGGCTGGTGGCCCAGCTGGTCAAGGGGTGTTTGTGAAATGAATCATACCATTTAAAATACTCAAACTCCTTCATTCTTCCTTAGTTTACTGGATTTTTGTTGTGGTTAGTTTTTTTTTTTTCTTAAGGGCTTAAGCTGTACACATGGACATCACCAGATGGTCAACACCGAAATCAGATTGATTATATTCTTTGCAGTCAAAGATGGAGAAGCTCTATACAGTCAGCAAAAACAAGACCGGGAGCTGACTGTGGCACAGATCATGAACTTCTTATTAACAAATTCAGACTCAAATTTAAAGAAGTAGGGAAAACCACTAGACCATTCAGGTATGACCTAAATCAAATCCTTTATGATTATACAGTGGAAGTGAGAAATAGATTTAAAGGCCTAGATCTGATAGATAGAGTGCTTGATGAACTATGGACGAAGGTTCGTGACATTGTAGAGGAGACAGGGATCAAGACCATCTCCATGGAAAAGAAATGCAAAAAAGCAAAATGGCTATCTGAGGAGGCCTTACAAATAGCTGTGAAAAGAAGAGAAGCGAAAAGCAAAGGAGAAAAGGAAAGATATAAGCATCTGAATGCAGAGCTCCAAAGAATAGCAAGGAGAGATAAGAAAGCCTTCCTCGGTGATCAGTGCAAAGAAATAGAGGAAAATGATAGAATGGGAAAGACTAGAGATCTCTTCAAGAAAATTAGAGATACCAAGGGAACATTTCATGCAAAGATGGGCTCGATAAAGGACAGAAATGGTATGGACCTAGCAGAAGCAGAAGATATTAAGAAGAGGTGGCAAGAATACACAGAAGAACTGTACAAAAAAGAGCTTCATGACCCAGATAATCACGAAGGTGTGATCACTCACACTCACGTAGAGCCAGACATCCTGGAATGTGAAGTCAAGTGGGTCTCAGAAAGCATCACTACGAACAAAGCTAGTGGAGGTGATGGCATTCCAGTTGAGCTATTTCAAATCCTGGAAGATGATGCTGTGAAAGTGCTGCACTCAATATGCCAGCAAATTTGGAAAACTCAGCAGTGGCCACACGACTGGAAAAGGTCAGTTTTCATTTCAATTCCAAAGAAAGGTAATTCCAAAGAATGCTCAAACCACCACACAATTGCACTCATCTCAAATGCTAGTAAAGTAATGCTCAAAATTGTCCAAGGCAAGCTTCAGCAATACATGAACCGTGAACTTCCAGATGTACAAGCTGGTTTTAGAAAAGGCAGAGGAACCAGAGATCAAATTGCCAACATCTGCTGGATCATCAAAAAAGCAAGAGAGTTCCAGAAAAACGTCTATTTCTGCTTTATTGACTATGCCAAAGCCTTTGACTGTGTGGATCACAATAAACTGTGGAAAATTCTGAAAGAGATGGGAATACCAGACCACCTGACCTGTCTCTTGAGAAACCTATATGCAAGTCAGGAAGCAACAGTTAGAACTGGACATGGAACAACAGACTGGTTCCAAATAGGAAAAGGAGTACATCAAGGCTGTATATTGTCACCTTGCTTATTTAACTTCTATGCAGAGTACATGATGAAAAATGCTTGGCTGGAAGAAGCACAAGCTGGAATCAAGATAGCCGGGAGAAATATCAATAACCTCAGATATTCAGATGACACCACCCTTATGGCAGAAAGTGAAGCAGAACTAAAAAGCCTCTTGATGAAAGTGAAAGAGGAGAGTGAAAAAAGTTGGCTTAAAGCTCAACATTCAGAAAACGAAGATCATGGCATCTGGTCCCATCACTTCATGGCAAATGGATGGGGAAACAGTGTCAGACTTTATTTTTTTTTGGGGGGGGGGCTCCAAAATCACTGCAGATGGTGATTGCAGCCATGAAATTAAGACGCTTACTCCTTGGAAGAAAAGTTATGACCAACCTAGATAGCATATTCAAAAGCAGAGACATCATTTTGCCAACAAAGGTCCATTAGTCAAAGCTATGGTTTTTCCAGTGGTCATGTATGGATTTGAGAGTTGGACTGTTAAGAAAGCTGAGCACCGAAGAATTGTTGCTTTTGAACTGTGGTGTTGGAGAAGACTTTTGAGAGTCCCTTGGACTGCAAGGAGGTCCAACCAGTCCATTCTAAAGGTGATCATTCCCAGGTGTTCATTGGAAGGATTGATGCTGAAGCTGAAACTCCAGTACTTTGGCCACCTCATGTGAAGAGCTGACTCATTGGAAAAGAGTCTGATGCTGGGAGGGATTGGGGGTAGGAGGAGAAGGGGACGACAGAGGATGAGATGGCTGGATGGCATCACCAACTCAATGGACGTGAGTCTGAGTGAACTCTGGGAGTTGGTGATGGACAGGGAGGCCTGGCGTGCTGTGATTCATGGGGTCGCAAAGAGTCAGACATGACTGAGCAACTGAACTGAACTGAACTGAAGCTCTTTTAAGATTTCTAAAGCCAGAACCCAAACATTCTTTGTAAGTGGCATTAGTCAGATTGAGAGTTTGTGGTCCCCAAGGGGACTGCTGGGAGTTTATCTGGGAGCCAAACCTGCTATGTGACTGTGGTCTCAACCAGCTCCCATCACTGCCCCAGCAACAAGGCCACAGTAGATGGTCCCCAAGGTGTGGTTTGCCCTGCTAAATACAGGGCACTCCATGGTTGGATGCCAAGTACTTATCAGAAGGACTCCTGGTTTATTTTCAATACAAGGAAACACACCCACACCAGGCCTTGGATTTTGTAGCAGAACTAAGGATATAGAAGTTCAGAAAGGTCTCCCATCTAGGGCATTGAGTTCAGCATATGGCAAGACTCACTATGCCCAGGGAACACATTTATGAGAAGTTTCCAAGTAGGACTGCATTTAATATCTATGAGAACAGCTCACTTTTTCTTGGAAGCCTAGAGAGTCTTTTGTTCAGCCGTGACTGCTACCCCCATGTGGGTACCTGTCCTCAAATTTTCTTGTGCTTTAAAGTATGGATTTCACACACAGAGCCTATGCAGAAAGGGTGTAGTGCTGTGCAGAACCTCCAACCTGGGTAGGGGTCAGAGAAGAAGGGAGTGCTATACCTGAGTACAAGTGGCTTGGCCCACGGTGGCCTGCTCATTGGGAACCCAATTACTCATTTGGACTGCTTGGTAGACATGACTCTGCGTGTCTTGCGGCCGTTGCCAGAGGCGGATGTAGTCCTGTGGAGTCTCCAGGGTAACAAGCTGTGGGTTGTGGGTTATGGTAGTAGTCTGAGGGAGGCTGGCAGAATAAATGGCATGGGACCCTGGGCCGTGGGTCATAGAGAAAAGATTCATGCGGGGCTGATGGTGGTTTTCAGGAAAAAATCTGTAATAGAAGAAACATGTTACAGAGACATGGGTCTAGCAATGAGGCCCAAGAGACATAGTCTTGCTCATTAAGAGGTGCTCAAAGAAACTTTGGTTTGGGTAGTCAAATCAGGAGTCACTTGCTTGGACTCTCACTTTGGCCTGAATAAGACTCAATTCTCCAAAGTAAAGCAAATGGAAACACTGGGAAATTTAGTCATTTGTATCAAGTGGTATTGTTGCTATTATTTGGACGGTCCTGCTTCTTTCAAGATGGTGATCTCTGTGTAAGTCACTTCACCGACTCCAAAGTCAGGGACTTGCCCTTCATCACCAAAGGAGCCCAAGACCCAGAGAGGCTGCAAGTCTGCTTTCTCCTCTAAGCCCAGGGCTCCCTCTATCACCCTAAACTTGAGGGTTGTGTGATAAACAGAGATTTCTGAGCATCATCCCAGACTCTGAATATGCACTTTCAATAACCTCCTCAGGTTGATTCTGATAATTAGGCCAGTGGGAAACATGGCATTAACCCATCCCACATGTCAGGGTCACTGTTCCTAAAGGAAGACCCAGAAGGACCTCAGGAGAGCTTTAGGTGACCCACTCAGAGACTGGCATTCATCCAAAAATAAATATTGTGTGCCAAGACTGTGCTTCCACCACCTTTCATTGCTAAGCAGAACCTTCTTTTTCTGGTATTGAGACCAAAGATTTTATCCCTGAGCAGAAACTGTTCCTGTCCTCATACTGCCTCCCAGGACTTTGTCTTTCTGTGTTCTTGGCTCTTTAGGTATCCAATGCCATATGGATTGTCAGCGCCATGGAGACCCCTTCACCTGTTCTACTGTGACCACAGGATCCCAGGAAAATGGACGCAGGGAGGTAGGAGCCAGGAGTTACTCAGCTGGGGACGCTCAAGACTTCCTGATAGACACCCTGTACTGTGAGACTGGGCTTGGCTAGAAGTCAAGCAATTTCAAGATTGGCATGCTACTTCCCTAGCTTGGAGACTTCCTGATCTAGCCTTCTTATTTTCATGGAGATACCTCTGTTCCATCAAGGCATGCTTGGCTATGGATCATGCCAGCAGAGGCAGCGAGGCCACAGAGGAGGATGAATTAGAACATGTTGCTTGGGATAGGGGACTTTGGGTGCCCATGGGCATGTCGCCCATGGTTTCAGGCGTGATGTCCAGCCACCATAGGAAAGCAGTGACCTCAGTCGTTATGACCATCTCGCAGCCTCCTTACCTGAATCTACCATTTTCTGGGCCATTGAAATTTTCAGCACGATAGTACCCAGAGGCATTGAAGTTCTCAGCACGGTAGTATCCAGGGGCATTGAGGCTTTCAGCACGATAGTAGCCAGAGGCACTGAGGTTTTCAGCACGATAATATCCAGGGGCATTGACACTTTCAGCACGATAGTAGCCAGAGGCATTGAGGTTTCCAGCACGATAATAGCCAGAAGGCTGCTGTTCAGCCACCATTTGGATAGGAATAAACATGGGTGGTGGTGGTGGTGGTGGTGGTGGTGGTGGCGGTCGTAGAGGTAGGGGTAGGGGTAGGGATAGGGGCATGAAGCCTTCGTTGTAGCGCAACATAGAGAAGCTAGGTTGGTTTGGCATGAATACATGCATTACTTGGTTCTCCCCGGTGGTATTATACTGTTGTGGCTGCTCGGGCAGCAGCAGTAGCTGCTGCTGCTGCTGCTGCTGCTGCTGCTGCTGCTGCTGCTGCTGCTGTTGTTGCTGCTCCTCCTGCTGCTGTTGCTGTTGCAGCTGCTGCTGTTGCTGTTGCAGCTGCTGCTGTTGTTGTTGCAGCTGCTGCTGCTTCACCTCCTCCTGATTGGGCACCTGCATCCACAGGAAAGAGAGAAGAGCAACTCAGTGTCTGCCAGAGCCTCATACATGGAACAAACTCTCCATCCTCTGCGGCAGAAGACAACAGGAACACTTCCTCTCTGGGTGCCCTGGTGGTCTGGTGACTCTCTGCTCCCAGCTGTGTGGTCCAGAACCCATGCACGCGCATGTGTGCATGTGCACCCAGGTACAGCTGGCCTGGACATTTTATCTCAGGCGAACGAACTGTACCCAACCGGGAAACCACCACTCCCACCAGAGAAACAGGGGAGCCCATGCTTTCATGAGAATGAACTCTGCTTTTGACTACAGCGATGAAAGTGGCCTGCTGTACCTGGGAAGAGGTATCAAAAGTCTGCTGAAGCTCCTCGGAGATCTGGGCAGAATGTGGTAAACATGAACCACCAACAGATGATGCCTCCGAAATATCAGAGAAGGGACTCTTCATTGCCTCAAAGCGTGGTTTCTTGGGCACTGGCTCCAGCAAATCAGGACTGTGAACATGGCCTGTGATGGATGGCAGTGCCTGTAAGGACACAGTATCACAAAGGTCTTACTCAGGGGCCATAGCTTTCCTTACGGCAGAAGACATGCTGGTCATAGAGCAAGACTGCACAGAAAGCCTTGGCCCATCTCAGCTCCTGCAACTAAAAGAAAAGGAGCAAAGCCCTAAGTCCCTGCAAAAGATCATTCCAGATGTGCCATGCTTCCCTGGAGGTAGTTTCCCTCACTACTAGCAGGCCCTATCGCCTAACCCCTTGAAGGCTGTCCAGGTCCCTTACTCATCTCCCTTTTGCCACTGGCATAGAACTGGTCTCTGACCTGTGACTTGGAGTCGTTCCTGTCTTGGAGCTGCTCCTTCAAAGTTTCCAGGGAACTCTTCTGGTTTTTTATTTCGGTTTGCAGTATCTGTGTCTTCTCGTTCAGCTGCTCCTGGAATTTCTTCATCATTTCCTCTTCCTGTCTCTTGATGTATGATGTGATATCCAGTGACAGCTGTAGTGGCTGTGGGGAGACATCACTATGGTTTATATATGGGGCCACCAGCTTCTCCAAATTCTACCACATTGTTTCATTCCCAAGCTTTGGCATAACTGAGAATGTGAACAACAACACCCCAACCCTGACTTCATTCACTTCTAGAAAGTGTGAAGAAATGTTAGGGAATCCAGAAATCCTATAATCAGAAAAGATTATGGGAAATGTTTAGTCTAATTTTTCCCCAAACATTGACTCGGAGACATGAAATAACCTTCCCACAGTCCTTAGTGAAAGAGTTAGAGTGTAGCAGGTCAGATCACAAATGAGACATGTGGAAACATCCATCAAAGCTCCTGCTAGTGATGCAGAAAGAAGACGGAGGCTCAATTCGCATTCCTTTCATGCAGGCATTCATCTAAGCACCATCAGAATCCACAGATATGACTTTCACACAACTATGGTGTCCACACACAACTGTGTGGAACACTCTCCCCTTAGCCCTGGAAATCTAATTTTAACTTGAGTATCAGCCTCAGATCTGCTGCTAAACAAATGTATGTGTGTGCTTAGTCACTCAGTTGTGTCTGACTCTTTGTGACCCCATGGACTGGAGCCCGCCAGGCTCTTCTGCCCATGGGGATTCTCCAGGCAAGAATACTGGAGTGGGTTGCCATGCCCTCCTCCAAAGGATCTTTCCAACCCAGGGATCAAACCCAGGTCTCCCACATTGCAGGCAGATTCTTTACTTCCTGAGCCACCAGGGAAACCCAAGAATACTGGAGTGGGCAGCCTATCCCTTCTTCAGGGGCTTTCCCCAACCTAGGAATCGAACCTACATTACAGGCGGATTCTTTACCAACTGAACTACCAGGGAAGCCCAAACAAATGTATAGGTTAATAAAATTAGAAACTGTGTTTCAGGACAAACTAATGCTTTGCATTGGCAGGAAAGGGATGAGGCAAGTCACACTTGAAAGGGAAGCTGGGAAAAGAGCTTTGTGCAGACCATACACAATTAGGTGGCCAGGGAACTTAAAACACTGCTGCCAGGAGGCATGTTCTAAAGCACAGATTTGATTGGGGAAGTGACATGCTCAGATCAGTGTTGTAGAACATGCCTTTGGGGAGCAGTGTGGAAGATGAACTGACAGGACAAAGTCAGTCTGGAGCCAGAAAAAAACCTAGTGAAGAGGCAATAGAGTTAATTTAAGATAGAGATAACTGGGACCTGAAACAGATCAGAGACAGGAGACAGACAGGAAGAGTCAGGGGAGTGCCCAAGATGGAAGAGTAGGAAGACCCTGAGCTCATCTGCTCCCGTGGGAGCACCAAAATTCTATCTACCAAGCAACTATTGATGAGAAAGATCTGAAGACCAGCACAAAAGATCTTCTACAACTACAGATCTTCTCTACAGAGAAGGAACCATGAAGAGGTGGGTAGCAAGAGTGGAGTTGAACGATAGTTCAGTCACATACCCTAGGGTAGATGACCCACAGACATGAGGACAATTACAATTGCAGAGGTTCTCCTGGGGTGTGAGAGGTCTGAGCCCCACATCAGACTTGCCAGGCTGAGGGTCCTGCCCAGGAAGCTGAGTTCCCAGATCATTTGGCTTTGAAGGCCAGTGGGACTTACTTTCAGGAGAGCCAAGGGGCATAGGAAATAGAGATTTCACTCTTATAGGATGCACACAAAGTCTCACATGTTCCTGGACCCAGGGCAGAAGCAGTAACTGGATAAGAGGCTGGGTCAGACCCACCTGCTGATTGTGGACAGCCTCCCAAGAGGCAGAAGGCAACTGTGGCTCCCCCCAGGGACATAGACACTGACAGTAGCCATTTTTGGAGTTCATTCTCCTATGTGGACACTGGTGTTGGCAAGGGCCATTGTGGGATCCTCTCTCAAGCTTATTAGCCCTGGGACCCAGCCCTGCCCTGGCCCAACAGTCTACAGGTGCCAGTTCGGAGATGCCTCTGGCCAAGCAAATAGCCATACAAGGATACAGGCCCACCCACCAACAGGTTGGCTGCCTCGGGACCACCTGAGGTTTCAGCTACCTCTGGACCTGACCCAATCCACCAGCAGGCTCAGGACATGGACTTTCCCACCAGTGAACTGCCACCACTCCTGGGACCTCCTGGGTCCCTACCCTACTCACTAGCTGGGCAACATCAGCTCTGGGACCCTGAGGGCTCTGCAGCCAGAAATATCAGGTCCCAGCTCCATTCACAAGGAGCTGGCACTGTCCCTTAACACCCTGGACCCCAGGCCAATCCACTGGCAGGAAGATACCAGCTCCAGGACCACAGTAGCCCTACAGATGGCCCTGTCAGGATCTCGTCGAAAGACATCACCAAAAAACTACTAGAATTTATAAATGAATTTGGTAAAGTTGGGGATACATTAATATATGAAAATCTGTTGCATTTGTATACATTATCAACAAACTATCAGAAAGATAAATCAGTAAAATAATCCCATTTATAATTACATCAAAAACAATAAAATCCTTAGGAATAAACCTACCTAAGGAGTTTAAAGACCTGTACTCTGAAAACTGTAAGACACTGGTGAAATAAACTAAAGATGACATGAACAGATGGAAAGTTATACTGTACTCATAGATAGAAATAATGTCAAAATGACCATACTACTCGAGGCAATGTACAGATTCAAAGGAATCCCTATCAAAATACCAATGGAATTTTTCACAGAAGTAGAACAAATAATTCTAAAATTGTGTATGGAAACACAAAAGACACTGAATAGCCAAGACAATCTTGAGAAGGAAGAACAAAACTGGAGGTATGTTTGCTGACTTCAGACTATACTACAAAGCTACTGTAATCAAAACAGAATGGTACTGATGCAAAAACAGACATATAGATCAATGGAACAGAAGAGAGAACCTTGAAATGCACCCACACTTATATGGGTAATTAATTTACAACAAAGGTGGCAAGAATATACAATAGAGAGAAAACAGTCTCTTCAATAAGTGTTGTTGGGAAAACTGTACAGCTACATGCCAAGGAATCTCACAACATACATAAAAATAAATTCAAAATGGAGTAAAGAGTTAAATGTAAGCCCTGAAGCCATAAAACTTCTAGAAGAAAACATAGGCAGTATGCTCTTTGATATCAGTCTTAGTAATATTTTTTGATATGTCTCCCCAGGCAAGGGAAACAAAAGCAAAACTAAACGAATGGGACTATGTCAAACTAAAAAGCCTTTGGACAGCAAAGGAAACTATCAACAAAATTAAAAGGCTGCCCATAAAATGGGAGAATATATTTGCAAAAGAAATACTGATAAGTGGTTAATATCCAAAATACACAAAGAACTGATACAATTCAACATCAACAAACAAATAAACAGTCCCCAAATGGTCAGGGGATCGGAACAGATATTTTTTCCAAAGAAGACATACAGATTACCAAGAGGCACATGAAAAGATGGTCAACATCACTAATTATCAGGGAAACATAAATCAAACCCACAATGAGATGTTATCTCACACCTGTGAGAATGGCTATTATCAAAAAGACAACAAGAGAAAAGGGAACTCTCCTGCATTGTTGGTGGGAATGTAAATTGGTATAGTCCCTATGGGAAAACAATATGGAGATTCCTCAAAAAATGAAAAATGAAACCAGCATAAGATCCAGAAATTCCACTCCTGGGGATTTATCTGAAGAAAAGAAACACACTAATTAAAAAAGATATATGTAACCCTACGTTCACTGCAGCGCTATTTACAATAGCCAAGATATGGAAGCTATATAAATGTCCATCAAATGACAAATGAATAAAGATGGAGCATACATATCAATAACCTCAGATATGCAGATGACACCACCCTTATGGCAGAAAGTGGAGAGGAACTAAAAAGCCTCTTGATGAAAGTGAAAGAGGAGAGCGAAAAAGTTGGCTTAAAGCTCAACATTCAGAAAACGAAGATCATGGCATCCAGTCCCATCACTTCATGGGAAATAGATGGGGAAACAGTGGCAGACTTTATTTTTGGGGGCTCCAAAATCACTGCAGATGGTGACTGCAGCCATGAAATTAAAAGACGCTTACTCCTTGGAAGAAAAGTTATGACCAACCTAGATAGTATATTCAAAGGCAGAGACATAACTTTGCCGACTAAGGTCCGTCTAGTCAAGGCTATGGTATTTCCTGTGGTCATGTATAGATGTGAGAGTTGGACTATAAAGAAAGCTGAGTGCCAAAGAATTGATGCTTTTGAACTGTGGTGTTGGAGAAGACTCTTGAGAGTCCCTTGGACTGCAAAGAGATCCAACCAGTCCATTCTGAAGGAGATCAGCCCTGAGATTTCTTTTGAAGGAATGATGCTAAAGTTGAAACTCCAGTACTTTGGCCACCTCATGCGAAGAGTTGAGTCATTGGAAAAGACTCTGATGCTGGGAAGGATTGGGGGCAGGAGGAGAAGGGGACGACAGAGGATGAGATGGGTGGATGGCATCACAGACTCGATGAACGTGAGTCTGAGTGAACTCCGGGAGATGGTGATGGACAGGGAGGCCTGGCATGCTGTGATTCATGGGGTCGCAAAGAGTCGGACACGACTGAGTGACTGAACTGAACTGAACTGAACTGATACATACAATTGAGATTCCCAGGTAGCACAATGGTAAAGGACCTATGCACCAATGCAGGAGATACAAGAGATGCAGGTTCAACTCCTGGGTTGGGAAGATCTCCTGGGGAAGGAAATGGCAATCCACTACAGTATTCTTGCTTGGAAAACTCCATGAACAGAGGAGCCTTGTGGGCTACAGTCCTTGGGATCACAAAGAGTCACACACCACTGAGCAACTGAGCACAGCACAGACATATAATTGGAATATTATATGTTATATGGAATATATATGTTCAGTCATTAAAAGGAATGAATCTTTGTCATTTGCAGCATCATGGGTGGACCAATAGTGTATAATGCTAAGTTAACTTGGAAAGAGGGAGACAAACACATTGATTTCACTTAAACATGAAAAGTAAAAAGCAAAGCAAATGAACAAGTAAGACAAATCAGAATCAGAGTCATAGATACAGAGAACAAACAGGTGGTTGCCAAAGGGGGCAAGAGTGAGGTATTAGAGGAAAAGATGAAGAGATTAAGAAGTACAAACTTTCAGCTACAAATTAAATGAGTCACAGATGTGAAAAGTACCGTGTGGGGAACATAGTCAATAATTATATATCTGTATGGTGACAGATGATAACTAGACTTATTGTCGTGATCATTTAAAAATGTATAAAAATATCAGACCACTGTGTTGTATACCAGGAACTAACATAGCGTTCTAGGTCAATTACACTGCAAAAACAAACTCATAGACAAAGATCAGATTTGTGATTAGCACAGGTGAGTGGGGGTGGTGGGGAAATGGATGAAGGCAGTCAAAAGATACAAACTCCAAGTTAAAGATAAATAAGTTACAAGGATGTAACATACAACATGATAAAAATATAGCTAACACTATTGTATATTATACATGAAAGCTGTTAAGAGATTAAATCCTAAGAGTTCTCATCACAAGGAAACAATCTTTTAAAATTTCCCTTCTCCAGCTTTTCTCCGTCTTCTGGTTATACTCCAGTCTGTCAGTCCATGGCACCCAGAAACAAGCCTATTACACTATCACAGGCAGAGCCAGGCTACACACATTGCTGATTATTTTGACCATTTTAAACAAAAGGTACATTTAAAGCTTAAAAAGAAATTAACTCAAAGAAGAAGAGAAAGCTATCATCAGTGAAAGAAGAAGCACAACTTTCTAGCATGATAGGGACATAAACAAAGACAAATGTATTTCTTCAGAAATTTTCTTTTAAATAGCTCAAAGAATTTTCAGAGCAGTCTAAAAATCCCTGAAAGGCAAGCAGACCACTTCAAGTGGAGAAACTGAGGCTCAGGGATGTGCCAAGGTCACAATGCTGGGTCCAAAAAACAGTTGTTTTCTAGCCCTTGCTTCTTCTCATTAGAAGAGGATACCATCTAATGAAGAGACTCACCTAATGCTTGGTAGTTTTTGCATACAATTCCACATGCTGCTGCTGCTGCTGCTAAGTTGCTTCAGTCGTGTCTGACTGTGCGACCCCATAGACAGCAGCCCACCAGGCTCCCCCATCCCTGGGATTCTCCAGGCAAGAATACTGGAGTGGGTTGCCATGTGCTTCTCTACGTAACAGACCATAAACTCATTATCTTGGCTGCCAATCCTGGTGACAATAATCCTTTCTAATATAAAGATAACCACCCAAACCTGTGGTTATGTAGATAAATTTGGGTGTAGAACAACAACAGAGTCATGAATCCAGATGTTTTGATTTGGCCTTGAACCATACATTGGTGCTGACAGTTGAACCTGGGATATATCTAACATTCTGACAATTCACTGGGGAGATCTAGCTTGTGGTGCAGAAGTATTGGTATGGGTAGGCAGGAAAACCATCCTCCCATGGGACAGTTAGCATCTCCTCACAAATAACAAGCAGAGTGCTTAAAAACAGTGCCTTTTGTTAGTAAATTTCATATTTGACTCAAACTTTCAAGTACAGAGTGTCTTTGGATATTTCACATTAAAAGGAGAACAGTACTTCGTCTTACTTAAAGAACCTCCAATCTCCCTGTTGGCTAGGGCCCATTGGATTCTCAGCAGCATCAGAAAATCCAGTACAACAGAAATGGTGACACAATTTTAAAATAAACAAAGAGTGTGCTTTCTGCAAAGTGAAATTGAGCACAAGAGTGGACATTTGGGGCTTTTTAGAGATAGTGGTACAGATAGATATGTGGAGCAAGACTCCCAGAGCACCCGATCTCTGATATCAGCAGCCAAACTGGAGGACCAGTCTCTTGCTCCACCTGGTTCACCTGGTCTTCCTGGGTCTCTGGTACTGCTCATACTGCTGGTACTACTGGTCCCCCGGGCCCTTCTGATCCACCTGGCCCACCCTGCCTACCTGATACTCCTGCTCTTTCTGGTCCTCCTGGTCTTCTTGATCCTTCTGGTCCTCTTGGACTTCTTCCTGGCCCTCTTGGACTTCCTGCTGGCCCTCTTGGACTTCCTGCTGGCCCTCTTGGACTTCCTCCTGGTCTTCTTGGACTTCCTGCTGGCCCTCTTGGACTTCCTGCTGGCCTTCTTGGACTTCCTGCTGGCCCTCTTGGACTTCCTCCTGGTCTTCTTGGACTTCCTGCTGGCCCTCTTGGACTTCCTGCTGGCCCTCTTGGACTTTCTGCTGGCCCTCTTGGATTTCCTGCTGGCCCTCTTGGACTTCCTCCTGGTTTTCTTGGACTTCCTGCTGGCCCTTTTGGACTTCCTCCTGGCCCTCCTGGACTTCTTGCTGGCCCTCTCGGACTTCCTCCTGGCCCTCTTGGACTTCCTCCTGGTCTTCTTGGACTTCCTTCTGGTCCTCTTGGACTTCCTTCTGGTCCTCTTCATCTTCCTGGTCTTCCTGGTTCTCCTGGACATCCTCATCTGACTCTTCTCTCTCATCCATATCATCCACCTTGTGTACATGCCTCAACTCATACACATAAGTCACATGTCCCATCTCAGGTTCTGATTCAAAGCTCTGCCTTGAGTACATTTCTGAGGAAGAAAAGATTGGAATTCATGACAAAAAAGGCTAAATTACTAACATCCCAAAACAGATTACACAGATTTCTGTTTATTTCTTGTTATATATTATAGAAACAGGAAGGTACACTTTTACTCCATGTTATGGATTAGATGCACCAGGTACCAGGAGTAATTCAGGACATTATTTTAAAATCTGTTCACATTTGAAAATGAAGTAAAAGGAGGGAATGTCTCACTTTACCTCCATACACTCAAGCATAGGCAGGCACCCTACCCATTCACATTGTGTCTTTTCATTATAAAAGTTCTTTTGGCTCTGCTACTTGAATTTGGTATGTTTCAACTAATCAAATCAAATCAAACCTAGTCATAAAGCACTTCTGAAAAACTAGGTTCCCAAGCAGACAGGATCTTGGATCTGCCTGAAGTGCTCTTGGAGGTGGTGTGACATGACTTTCCTTCAGCAGCCCCCAGAACATTATTTGAATAATGCAAAATGATAGAATCATTTCAGTACAGAGTTTGGCAGTTCTCTTCATACACTCTTCCCATAGGACCCAGTAGTCCCACTCCCAAGAATTTACCCAAATGCTTTAAAAGTGTATAGGCACACAAAAAACCTCTATGCAAATGTTTTAGTAGTTCTATTTATAATCACCAAAAACTTGGAACCAATCCAGATGTTCTTCTTCAGATGAATTGGAAAAAAAAAAAAACAACAACAACAACAACCGTGGCGCATTCATAAAATGAAGTACTACTTAGCAAGAAAAAAGGAATGAACCACTGGTTCACACATTTGAATCTTATATGCATTTTGTTAACAGAGACAGGCCAAAAAGGTTAGACATTGTATGATTCCATTTACATGACATTCTGGTAAAAGGAAACCGGAGATCAATGGAGTAGAGATCAATGGTTGCCAGAGGATGAGGGACAGAGTTTGAGTTCAAAGAGGCAGAACAAAGGAATTTGGGAGGTGGCAGAGCTGTTCTGTTTGTACTGTGGTGGTAGATGTATGACCTTGCCTTTGTCAAGAACTGTACACCCCAAAGAGCAGATTTTACAGTGTGTAAACTAAATTGGTCTTACACATTTTCAAAATCACAATCATGGTTCATGGACTTTGCCCATACTCCACCAAAAACAATTGGTTAGAAAGGATTTTTCTTCTTTTTAAAAAAATTTAATTAGACGATAATTACTTAACAATATTGTGATGGCTTTTGCCATACATCAACATGAATAGGCTATACGTATACCTATGTCCCCTCCCTCTTAAATGCCCCTCCCACATCCCTCCCCATCCCACGTCTCTAGGTTGTCACAGAGCACCACAGAGACTTTGGGTTCCCTGCATCATACAGCAAATTCCCACTGGCTATCTAGTGTACATAGATGTATGTATATGTTTCAATGGTATTCTTTCAAATCATCCCACACTCTCCTTCCCCTACTGTGTCCAAATGTCCATTCTTTATGTCTGTGTCTCCTTTGCTCTGCAAATAGGATCGTCAGTACTATCTTAGATTCCATATATATGTGTTAATATATGGTACTTGTCTTTCTCTTCGAAGGATTTTTTTAAACAAAGCTTTGAGATTGACAGCAATACTGGAAGAATTTTTAACTAGAATATTTCAAAAATACAGGCATTACTTCTATATATGGGGATTCTACAAGTTATCAATGATAAGATCAGCTAATTGGAGGACATGGTTTGCATTTTGCCTCCACCGTTGTTTTGTATTATATTTTTCATAAAATTATATTAATGAAATGTCTTTACTATTTAAACTTCTGTAGTAAACATCACTGTTTTTGAGAGACTATCACTTCACTCTTTAGTAACAATTCTTCTTATAGTACAGTGTTTTTTTAAAGAGATTTCTTTGGACTGCAATTAATATACAAAAAAGGCTGCATAAGTATGAAAAGATAAGGTGCTACTCCTCCAAGGACTGAGATCTAGCACCAATCTTTAGATCAAAATTAAATGGGAGATTTATAATGTTGGTTAGTTTCAGGTGTAAAGCAACATGATTCAGCTATATATATATATATATATATATATATATATATATATATATATATTCTTTTCCCATATAGGTTATTGCAGAGTATTGAGTAGAGTCCTCTGTTCTATACAGTAGGTTCTTATTAGTTATCTTTTTTTATGAATAGTAGTGTGTATATCTCAGTCCCAATCTCACAATTTATCCCTTCCCCATCCTTCCCCTTTGGTAACCATAATTTTGCTTTCTGTGTCTGTGAGTCCATTTTTATCTAGATTCCACATATTTCAATAAAAACTTAAAAAAATAAGTTGGAGATAATAATATCATCTTTCCCAAACACTTGAACCATTGCTGAGATATTAATTTGCACTGCTCTCAAATCATCATTCACAAAAACTTACAGATGATGAAGTTACAGTTCACTTTTGTGATTTCACACCATTATAAACAGAACACTATCTTCATTTGAAAAACTAACTACTCTGTAGATCACTATTTTTCTTTTGATAGTCCCCATCCAAATGTTAAAATGTACCCACCAGGTGATGCAGGTATGCTTGGCAAGGACACTGTGTTGAAGTCATCAGACATAACAAAATTTTCATTAAAGGAGTCCATAGAATCTGATGATTCAGAAAGTTCAATCTCTATAGTATTTGCTGGTTCCTAGGAATTTCCAAAAGGGAAGGAGAAGATGACATTTCAATTTGGTGACAAAGAGATATATAAAATGACAGGAAACACAGGTAGAACACAAGCTTTGATATATTTTACATCATTTCTAACATTGTTTCAATAAATTGAATATCTAACAGAATTATCATGAAACATGTACTTGAAACAAATTGCTGGAAGGTAACAACAAGCAGAGATTATGGGTGTCATATGCTATCCAACATCAAAACGAAGAAGAGAAATATGGTATAGATGTGGTAAAAGCACAAGCATAAGAAAAATGTGTACCAATCGAAGGCTGTTGCTATACACACACACACACACATATGCACACACATACATATGTGTGTGTGCATTTCAAGGTGTTGGTTGCATGCTGGTTCAGAAAAGAGGGAAGGCTGTAAGAGAACTACCTTCCACTGATGGGGCCATTTTTCTACAGATCTTCCACATGCAGACTAGGTTTAGAGAAAGGAAAGGACAATTGGGGGCTGTTTAACCACGTCTCTCTTTTTTATACAAACTAAAGTTGAAAGTATTATTAACAAAAGTACCTTCACTATGTAGTAACAGAGAGATAGCAATGACCCTGGGGAGCTTCTAGTGCAAACTCCCCATTTGATAGTGTCAAAAACGAGCAGGTCATACAGTAAGTGAGTAGCAGAATGAGTGATATACTCCAGGGATTTCAAGCTCAGTCTAAGCTATCTGTTGTTTTAAACTATATACATTATATTCACACTTAGTGATCCACTTCCACTTACATAACAACTGGAACCTTTCTGAATAGGCTGGGGCTCACTGTTCATATGAAATTTAAGTACCTGGCTTATCAGTGAAATCTTGGAAATCTCTGCCAAAAGATTGTGTATGTGTTTGTGTGTTTGTTTTAGACTAGATTAACACATAGATGCATGCTCATTTTTTCTTAAGGAAGCTGATTGTTGGAGCACGTTCATCCAGATCAGGTCCCAGCATTTGAACTTCAGGAAACTATGCAACTTCACTGTTCAAGTACAGTGTTTTGTACTCTTCAAAATGAGCAATATGTTTCTGAGGATGTGTCAATCTTTTCATTACACTGAGAAAGATATTCGGCTGGGGAGATATTCAATAAGATATGATATGACCTCTCTTTCTCTGTCCTCTTGGTTCTGCTCTTTATCGTAGATATATAACAATTTAATCACTAGCTCCTTGTTTCCTGGGTGATTTTCAAGGGAAATATATATACTTGGATGTTAAGATGTCCATTTTTGTACGTTCATAATTTTTAGCCCATCAACAGAAATGCAGTGAGTTCAAATGATCTTAACTGATGGAACATGTACAGTAATAGTAAATGGCTTGGGAAAAAATGAAGCAAAGAAACAAAGCAAAGAATCTTTTTTGAATCTTTTTGCTTTACAATACTGTATTGGTTTTGCCATACATTGACATGAATCAGCCACGGGTGTACATGAGTTCCCAATCCTGAACCCCCTCCCACCTCCCACCCCACAGATTCATTTTCATTCCATAATTGTTTCCATGAATAATACATTAAAGGAATTAAAAGAGAAGCATGGCCTTTGAGGCTAGACATGGAGCAGGCTATCAATGCAACCTCCAAGACCTGATGCAACTGTGAACTAGAAATGAGTGTATATCTCAAGGGTGGGACTCCAGAAGTTTCTTCCCCAATTGTCAGATTTTCCCCGTAAGCTGGCTTAAAACTCAACATTCGAAAAATGAAGATCATGACATCCAGTCCCATCACTTCATGGCAAATAGATGGGGGAAACAGTGGAAACACTGACAGACTTTATTTTCTTGGGCTCCAAAATCACTGCAGATGGTGACTGCAGCCATGAAATTAAACAACATTTGCTCCTTGGAAGAAAAGCTATGATGAACCTAGACCGCATATTTAAAAGCAGAGACATTACTTTGCTGACAAAGGTCCATCTAGTCAAAGCAATGGTTTTTCTAGTGGTCATGTATGGATGTGAGAGTTGAACCATAAAGAAAGCTGAATGCTGAAGAATTGATGCTTTCAAACTGTGGTGTTGGAGAAGACTCTTGAGAGTCCCTTGGACTACAAGGAGATCAAACCAGTCCATACTAAAGGAAATCAGTCCTGAATATTCATTGGAAGGACTGATGCTGAAGCTGAAGCTCCAATCCTTTGGCTACCTGATGAGAAGGACTGACTCATTGGAAAAGACCCTGATGCTGGGAAAGATTGAAGGTGGGAGGAGAAGAGGATGACAGAGGATGAGATGGTTGGATGGCATCACCAACTCGATGGACATGAGTTTGAGCAAGCTCCAGGAGTTGGTGATGAACAGGGAAGCCTGGTGTGCTGCAATCCATGGGGTCGCAAAGAGTCAGACACGACTGAGCTACTGAACTGAACACTGTAGTTATAAAATCAATGAAAGAAACCTTCATGATTGCTCCCTGAGTCAGGTTTGTCCTGTCCTCCTCATTAATACATAGCTTGGGCAAAGTGCTTCCAAGTCTCATGTACACTACGATTCTCCTGCCCTACTCAGTCCCTGGTACAGGGTCAAAGCCAGCATCTTCTGAAAAATTGCCTGCCATCTCCAGGCACAATGGATTTGAGTGGAAAAACATTCTGAAAATGTACAAGCTCCAATTTTGCCAAAATGCCTATGTAGTGCAACACAGTTCAGGAGCAACAGATCTCTACAGATGGGTGACAGAATGTCAGTAGCTGGCAACAACTCATCTAAACTCATCATTAAAATAAAGTCATTGGGACAGAGTCAATTCATGAGAATTTGCTTTGGATTAGCATTGATGCTACTACTTAAAGCCACTGCTGTTCAAACAGTGAAGTGGTGGTTTCGTGGAGAGAACTTTGTTCTCAATACTTTGCCTTGTTCTCAATTCCTTGCCAGTTAGAAAAGTGAAGTGAAAGTCACTCAGTCATGTCCAACTCTTTGCGACCCCATGGACTATACAGTCCATGGAATTCTCCAGGCCAGAATACTGGAGTGGGTACCCTTTCCCTTCTCCAGGGGATCGTCCCAACCCAGGGATCAAACCCAGGTCTCCCATATTGTAGGCAGATTCTTTACCAACTGAGCTATCAGGGAAGCCTTTTAGTAGCTGTTCTCAACAGAACCTGCTTTATTAAATATAACATAGTCCATAGTAACAGCCAACAGATCAAGATACTATGATACCTGGCAGGGACCAGGGTATGCTTTGTGTGGTTTTCTTCACTCTTCTTTTGCTTAGGTTCAGTTGAGATCCTTGAATCTCTGGGTTTACGGGTTTTATCAAATGTGGACAAATCTCTGACCATTATTATTTCAAATATTTTTTCTTGTGCTTCCCTCTACATTTCGGAGACTACATTTACATGTACATTTGGCTACTTGAAAAGTTTCTAACAGCCAATTGATACACTTTCCTTTTTTCTTGTTCTTTTAAAACTTTTTTTCTCTTTATTTGGAGAATTTCTATTATAATGTCTTTAAATTTCCCAGTCTACAAAATCTGCAATGTTTAATCTGCCATCAGTCCCATCCAGTGTTGTTTTCATTGCTCGAATTTTATCTTGAGACTTTAACCCATCTTCCACATCTCTATTTGAAAATTTGAACATATGTAACACATATGTTAATATCCCTGTCCACTAATTCTAAAACCTGTATTGGATCTGGGTGAGTTTTTATTGATTGGGTTTTCTCTTCAATAAGAGTTACATATTATTGCTTTTTTAAATGCCTGGTAATCTTTGACTAAATGCCAAATATTGTTAATTTTATTTCTTGGGTATTGGATCATTTTGCATTCCTAGAAACACTCTTTGTTTTGGAATGTAGTTAAATTACCTAAAACAATTTGGCCCATTTGCTGTTGCTGTTGTTCAGTCAATCAGTCGTGTCCAACTCTTTGCAACCCCATGGACTGTAGTACACCAGGCTTCCCTGTCCTTCACCATCTCCCAGAGTTTACTCAAACTCATGTCCATTGAGTTGGTGACGCCATCCAACCATCTCATCCTCTGTCGTCCCCTTCTCTTCCTGCCTTCTATCTTTCCCAGAATCCAGTTCTTTTCTAATGAGTCGGCTTGCATCAGGTGGCCAAAGTATTGGCGCTTCAGCTTTAGCATCAGTCCCTCCAATGAATATTCAGGGTTGATTTCCTTTAGGATCCCTTTGGTCTTCCCTTAATGACTTGATAGAACCAGAGCAATAGTCAGCCTGGGGCTAACTTTCCCCCATAATTGAGGCAAGATCTCTCTGTGTACTCTTATGCCTCGTGTCCTGTGTATTATGAGAATTTCCAGTGTGGCAGATAGAAACAGGAAGCATTACCGACCCTGTATGAATGCTGGCACTGTTTCCTTTAATTTCTTGAGTGGTTCTCTTCCCTCACAGATCCCCATAGCAACCTTCATCCATGCAGCCCTCTCCTCTCTGGTAATCTGCAAGCAACTTTAGACAATCTAGTCTCGCCTCAGTCTCCTCAGCTCAGGAATTCTACTGGGATCCCTGTGTGTCTTCCCTCTCGGCTACATGGCCTGGAATTTCGCTAGGTAGTAAGTTATGGCAATTGCAGGGCTCATTTCATTAATTTCCCATCTCTTAAGAGTCCCTGTCTTTTGTTGCCTTCTGTCCATTATCTTGAAAACTGTTACATCGTATTTTTTGTCTTTTATTTTTGGCTGTTTTGGGCAGGAAAGTCAATCTGGTCCCTGTTGCTCCATCTTGATTGGAAACACAAGTCCCTCAATACCATAGTATATTGTCCAGTTACTGAAATGACTAAATTTGAGACTGTCCAAAGACAGACTTTAGCAATAAGTGATAACCAAAGGAAATGGAGTAGCAGGCAAGCTATCGTTATAACAAAGTCAAAAACACAAGTGATGGTAGGCCAAGACTGAATGGAAATAGCAAAATTAAATAGCAATTGTGCCATTGTGATAAGATTATAAGATTCTTAAAAAAAAAAAAAAACTTACCTTTAAATGTTAAAATTACTTAGGTTTTATAAAGTTTATAAAGTGAGAGTTCTTTTTTAATCCAACTTTCCTCAAAACACTAAGTTGAAGGACTGGATTCTTCACACATAGCACACAACAGGTCCTGGGTGAGTATTTGTTGACAGACTGATGAAGTCAGGCTGTCAGCTATGTAGATGTCAGACTGATGGCCAGAGCTATATGGATGTCTTGGCCTCTTTTCCTAACATAACTGAAATTAGCTTGTGTATAAACAGAGCATTGTTCCACTTAAATTAACTTTCTTCTACCTAATTTCCTCGCTGTTTCATACCATCTTGAACAGAAAGCTGGGTTAAGCAGAGATACCTCTTCAGAAGGGAGATGTTTTATCTACATAGAAGTAGCTTATTGAATGAGCAAGAGTTAGAAAATATAATAGAAAAACCAGCACTTCATATTGAAAATACATGTTCATAGTATTTCCATATTACAGAAGAACTTAAATACTAAAAACACCTGCTGTCTGCACAGTCTCATGAATGTGAATACTTTTAAGCAAAATCACATGGAAGGCTGAAAGCCAAACTGACAGTCTACACATCCAACCTGTCAATATTGTTCTTTAAATCCCTTTACCAGACATTTGAAGAGTGCTATAAAAATAGACTGTTTTAACATACAATACTCTTTTGTGTATTTAATATTTATGAGCACCTACTATGTGCAGCCAGTACTATTCAAGGTGTTTGGTGACATGCTGATGAACATTACTACCCCTGCTCTCATAGAAGATTCATTCTATTGCAGGAATACAGACAATATCCTGAGATGGGTTTGGCTAAAAAGTTCATTCAGGTTTTTTGTAACATCATATGGAAAAACTCAAGTAAACTTTTTGTCCAGTTCAATAAATGCAGTTCCTTTGAGTGTTATCTAATCCTTATGAGGTAGCCTGGCAGAGATTATTACCACTCCCATTTTACACATAATGAAACTGAGGCTTCCCATGGTAAAATAACATTCCCCAGGTCACATAATTAATTTGGTAAATGGCAGAATCAGGAATTGAGCTCTTATCTTCTGATACCCAAGCTGTCTTTTCTCCCTATAGTACTATCACCACCACAGTGAATCAGCCTAATAGCTATGTTATATGCACCCATGGAGTAACAAGTAAGGTGAAAGACTATTCATTGGGGAAGGCTTCCTGGGATGGTTATTTGTTGTTATATATCTGTTTTTCTTGCACTTCGATCTTATCTCCCAGGCTAGAATTTAGATTATTGAGGGCAGACCCAAGTTTCATATTTCTATTCAGGTGTATCCCTATAGGGTTCTCTAGTGGAACGTCTGGTGAATGGATAATTGGATGATACATTTAATGGCTTAAGGAAAGGATGGGGGACAATTCACATTAATTATGGATTCATTCTACCCATAATGGGCAGAGGACTCTGCCATCTCATGAGTCTACTCACATAGCCTATAGGAGCAGGCTATAGGCTATATAACCTCTGATTTCAAAATGCATTCACAAGTCAAAAAGACTGAATGATGTCTGGCACAGAGGTTAGCTTAATTCTTTTTAAAGCTACTACAGGGACCATTCCAAGCATGGCTGTTACTGCTTCCAATAAGAAATAACTATAAAATGTCAACTATGGAATACCACTCATGTTCTATGTCCATATGGGATACTTCAAACTAAAAACCTTTATACATAGGTCAAGGGAGGCTGAAATTGTAACCCCCAAATATGACTTGTTGGCATAAGAGTTATTTTGAGCTGGTTATTTCTAAGAAACAGCAGGCAGAGGAGGAGCTCTGAAAACCAATAGAAGTTACCCTTTTGTAAGATACATTTATATTTATAAAGGAAATCTCCATTTATAAGTGTGTCTCCCTTTCTGCACCAGGTAGAAAAGGATGACTCTTAGTTTCTAGAAACTTATTAATGCAGAAGGCCAGGACTTAAATCTGCAGAAAAACTTAACCCTTGTTTACTGTATCCCCACTACTGACTACCCACTCCCATCACCTTCTTTTATCTTAGCTGAATATGGTATTCAAGGTGGTGGCTTGAGTCATTTCAGAGAGTTATTCAATATTATTGGGTCTCTCCCATGTATGTAAGAGATATATTAATATCCATTACTAAGCTTCCATTTGTCTTTCTCCTGTTAGTCCTGTCTTAATTACAGGTGCATCTTACCTGAGAACCTAGAAGGGTAGCAGGAAAATTCTTTTCTTCCCCCACCTTGGCCACACACATTAACTAAACAGTCAACCTTATGGAAATGAGGCATGACTCTATGTACTCAATGTACATACCTCTGCATCAACAATTTCAATTTCTGAGGAATCCATTCCAAAACATCTTATTTCCTCTTGAACACTCCTATAAATAGGTGAAAAGAGAGATGGTAAACACATCTCACTTGCCACTAAATTCTCTGTAATACAGTAAAAATGAGGTTCTGTTAAGAAAAACACCAAACACCCCACATGGCATCACTTGTGTTAAAACCCATGTTACTAAACCCAGATTTAATTCCTAACCTAACTGCAGTATCAGCCTTTACCAGCAGTGGAATCTTAATCAACCAGTTTGGAACTTCCTAGTCAGCACCAATTAGGTAATCTGTCACATGGCCCTTTCTATCCCCCAAAGGAAGAAGAATGTCCTGGCCCCAAAATAATCCTTTCTTTGATTTTGCTAGTAATTCCCTGGCCCCACTCCCCTTTCTATTAAAAAAACTTCCATTCTATATAACTCTTGGGATGCTGCCCAATTCATGAATCACCTCATAAAGTCAATTAGGTCTTCACATTTACTCAGTTAAATTTTGTTTTTTTAACAGTTCAAACAAGAAAAAAATCTCTTATTTTTATTTTTTTCTCTTTTTTCAGAAAAATTATTGATAATGCTTATAGGCAAGTTGGGAAATATAGAACAAAGTTACATATAGTTCTACCATATATTACAATTATTTTGAAGTAGGTAAATTAAGATTTTTAGTTGGAGTTTCAATATCAAACACTCAAAATTTAATTGAATGGATATATAGAAAAGTAGAAGGATATAGTAGACCTGAAAAGCACTGTAAACCAATTAATTCAACACAGTTAAGATTTATACCATTTTCACAAAAGAGTAGGATACAAATTCTTTTAAATCCCCATAGACTATAAACTAAGAGGCACTGGAACATATCCAGGGATGTAAAACTAGGTGGTCTAAAGGTATTGAAATCATAGAGTCTGTTCTCTTATCACTGTGGAATTATGTTAGAATTCAATATCAAAAGATATTTGAAAATAACCCACATATTTTCAAGTGCAATGTGACATTTGCCAAAAGAGATCTTTGACTTAGCCATTGAAAGCATCAATAAAGTTAAAAGACTGAAAAAACCACAGAGGGTGACTGCAGAGAAGAAAGCATTTAAGTGAGAAATTAGCATCAAAGATACTTTAAAAAACCCATGTATTTGGAAATTAAATGTCCACTTTTAAATGATGGGTGTATCTAAGAAGCCATAACAAGGAAAATTAGACCTGAAAATATAAAGAAATACTATTCATAAAAAAAGAAATTAACATATGATACACTAATATTAACTCTTATTTATTTAATACATAACATCGTCAATCTGTGAGGTGTCACTTTTCCTACAGAGAAAGGAGTTCTGCACCATATTTATAATAAAGTAAGTCATATTTATAATAAAGTAAGGCTTCATCAATACGTGAACCATGAACTTCCAGATGTACAAGCTGGTTTTAGAAAAGGCAGAAGAACCAGAGATCAAATTGCCAACATCCGCTGGATCATGGAAAAAGCAAGAGAGTTCCAGAAAAACATCTATTTCTGCTTTATTGACTATGCCAAAGCCTTTGACAGTGTGGATCACAATAAACTGTGGAAAATTCTGAAAGGGATGGGAATACCAGACCACCTGACCTGCCTCTTGAGAAATCTGTATGCAGGTCAGGAAGCAACAGTTAGAACTAGACATGGAACAACAGACTGGTTCCAAATAGGAAAAGGAGTATGTCAAGGCTGTATATTGTCACCCTGCTTATTTAACTTATATGTAGAGTACATCATGAGAAACACTGGACTGGAAGAAGCACAAACTGGAATCAAGATTGCTGGGAGAAATATCAATAACTTCAGATACGCAGATGACACCACCCTTATGGCAGAAAGTGAAGAGGAACTAAATAGCCTCTTGATGAAAGTGAAAGAGGAGAGTGAAAATTTGGCTTAAAGCGCAACATTCAGAAAACGAAGATCATGGCATCTAGTCCCATCACTTCATGGGAAATAGATGGGGAAACAGTGGAAACAGTGGCAGACTTTACTTTTCTGGGCTCCAAAATCACTGCAGATGGTGATTGCAGCCATGAAATTAAAAGACGCTTACTCTTTGGAAGGAAAGTTATGACCAACCTAGATAGCATATTCAAAAGCAGAGACATTATTTTGCCGAGTAAGGTCCGTCTAATCAAGGCTATGGTTTTCCCAGTGGTCATGTATGGATGTGAGAGTTGGACTGCTAAGAAAGCTGAGCACTGAAGAATTGATGCTTTTGAACTGTGGTGATGGAGAAGACTCTTGAGAGTCCCTTGGATTGCAGGGAGAGCCAACCAGTCCATTCTAAAGGAGATCAGTCCTGGGTATTCTTTAGAAGGAATGATGGTGAAGCTGAAACTCCAGTAATTTTGGCCACCTCATGCAAAGAGTTGACTCATTGGAAAAGACTCTAACGTTGGGAGGGATTGGGGGCAGGAGGAGAAGGGGACGACAGAGGACGAGATGGGTGAATGGCATCTCCGACTCGATGGATATGAGTCTGAGTCAACTCCGGGAGTTGGTGATGGACAGGGAGGCCTGGCATGCTGCGATTCATGGGGTAGCAAAGAGTCGGACATGACTGAGCGACTGAACTGAACTGAACTGAAGTCATCTGGACCAGCGTTGGAATGAAGTTTGCTGTAGGTCTTAGTGCCTCTTTTTGACAGTGGTAAGCAAAGCAAGATTAAAAAAAAAAAAAAAAAAAAAAAGAGCCAATGTGTATGAACAAATTTTCTTAAATTTAAGACATTACGAAAAAAAGTATTCAGGCCAAATTCAATTTTGTTTCCTATAATTAGAGAAACTCTTTATTCTCTGATAATTAACAATTAATTTCTGCCAAAATTAGAATTTTGATGCCCAGGGAAATAATGAAGCTTCATGGTACACTCAAGTCTAAATATCAGCTTACTTTTCATGCAGTAAATGGAAGATAAGAGAGAAAAAGAAAGTGGGAGAGACAGAGAGAGAGAGAAAGAAGAATCACGTCTCTCACTTTAAATCAAAAGCTAGAAATGATTAATCCTTGTGAGAAAGGCATGTCAAAAGCTAAGATTAGCTGAAAGCTAGACTTCTTGCATTAAACTGCTACCAAGTTGTGAATGCAAAAAAAAAAAAAAGTTCTTGAAGGAAATTAAAAGTGCTACTCCAGTGAACACACAATTGATAAGAAAGCAAAACAATATTATTGCAGATATGGAGAAAGTTTGAGTGGTCTAGAGAGACAAGCAAACCAGCCACAACATTCCCTAAAGCCAGAGCCTAATCCAGAGTTTAAAAACCCTGTTTATTTTAACTTACATACAGAGCACATCATGCGAAATGCAGGGCTGGATGAAACACAAACTAGAATCAAGATTAACAGGAGAAATATCAATAATCTCAGATATGCAGATGACACCACCCTTATGGCAGAAAGTGAAGAGGAACTCTTGCCTCTTGATGAAAGTGAAAGAGGAGAGTGAAAACCTGGCTTAAAACTCAACATTCAAAAATTGAAGATCATGGCATCCGACCCCATCATTTCATGGCAAATAGATGGGGAAAAAATGGAAACAATGACAGATTTTATTTTCTTGGGCTCCGAAAATCACTGCAGATGGTGACTGCAGCCATGAAATTAAAAGACGCTTACTCCTTGGAAGAAAAGCTATGACCAACCTGCTGCTGCTGCTCAGTCACTTCAGTCGTGTCCAACTCTGTGAGACCCCATAGACGGCAGCCCACCAGGCTCCCCAGTCCCTGGGATTCTCCAAGCAAGAACACTGGAGTGGGTTGCCATTTCCTTCTCCAATGCATGAAAGTAAAAAGTGAAACTGAAGTTGCTCAGTCGTGTCCAACTCTGTGCAACCCCATGGACTGCAGCCTACCAGGCCCTTCCATCCATGAGATTTTCCAGGCAAGAGTACTGGAGTAGGGTGCCATTGCCTTCTTCGATGACCAACCTAGACAGTATATTCAAAACCAGAGACATTACTTTGCCGACTAAGGTCCATCTAGTCAAAGCTATGGTTTTTCCAGTAGTCATGTATAGATGTGACAGTTGAACCATAAAGAAAGCTGAATGCTGAAGAATTGATGCTTTCGAACTGTGGTGTTGGAGAAGACTCTTGAGAGTCCCTTGGACTGCAAGGAGATCAAATCAGTCAATCCTAAAGGAAATCAGTCCTGAATATGCATTGGAAGGACGGATGCTGAAGCTGGAACTCCAATGCTTTGGTCATCTGATGTGAAGAACTGACTCACTGGAAAAGACTCTGATGCTGGGAAGGATTGAAAATGAAAGTTGCTCAGTCATGTCTGACTCTTTGCAACCCCATGGTCTATACAGTCCATGGAATTCTCCAGGCCAAACACTTCAGTGGGTAGTCTTTGCCTTCTCCAGAGGATCTTCCCAACCGAGGTCTCCCGCATTGCAGGTGGATTCTTTACCAGCTGAGCCACAAGGGAAGCCCAAAGATACTGGAGTGGGTAGTCTATCCCTTCCCCAGTGAATCTTCCCAATCCAGGAATCTAACCAGAGTCTCCTGCATTCCAGGCGGATTCTTAACCAACTTAGCTATCAGGGAAGCCCTGGGAAAGATTGAAGGCAGGAGGAGAAGTAGATGACAGAGGATTAGATGATTGGATGGCATCACCCACTCTATGGACATGAGTGAGAGCAAGCTCTGGGAATTGGTGATGGACAGGGAAGTCTTGTGTGTTGCAGTCCACAGGGTAGCAAAGAGTCACACACAACTGAGCAACTGAACTGAACTGAACTGAATCCAGAGCAAGGCTGTAGCTCTTCAATTCTATGAAGGCTGAGGGAGGCGAGGAAGCTGCAGAAGAAGAAAAGTCTGAAGCTGGCAAGGGTGGTCCATGAAGCTTAAGGAAAAAAGATCTACCCATAGCATCAAAATGCAAGGTGAAGCAGCAAGGACTGACATAGAAGCTGCTGCAAATTATCCAGAAGATGTAGCTAAGATCATTCATGAAGGTAGTTACACTAAACAACAGATATTCAGTGCAAATGAAACAGCCTTCTATTGGAAGAAGATGTCATCTAGGACTTCCATAGCTAGAGAAGAGAAGCTAGTGCCTGGCTTCAAAGCTTCAAAGGACAGGCTGACTCTTTTGTTAAGAGCTAATGCAGTTGGTGACTTCCAGTTGAAGCCAATGCTCACTTATGATTCTGAAAATCCTAGAGCCCTTAAGAACCATGCTAAATCTACTCTGCCTTTGGTCTATAAATGGAACAACAAAGCCTGGATGACAGCACATCCATTTATATGGTTTACAGAATATTTTAAGCCCACTCTAGAGACTTACTGCTCAGAAAAAAAATAATAAAAGATTCCTTTCCAAATATGACAACTCATCAACAAAACACCTGGTCACCCAAAAGCTCTGATGGAGATTGAGAGGAAATTAATGTTGCTTTCATGCCAGTTAACACATCACCCATTCTGCAGCCCACGAATCGAGGTGTCATTTCACCTTTGAAGTCTTATCTTTAAAGAAATACATTTCATAAGACTATATAATTGCCATAGATAGTGATTCTTCTGATGGATTTTGACAAAGTAAATCCACAACTCTCTAGAAAGAATTCACTATTCTATATGTCATTAAAAACATTTGTGATTCATGGGAAAGTTAACAGGAGTTTGGAAGAAATTTATTTCAACCTTCATGGATGACTTTGAGGGTTCAAGACCTCAGTGGAGGAAGGAACTACAGATGTGGTGGAAATAGCAAGAGAACTAGAATTAGAAGTGGAGCCTGAAGACGTCACTAAACTTCTGCAAACCCATGATAAGACTTTAATGGATGACGAGTTGCTTCTTATGCATACACAAAGAAAGTGGTTTCTTTGAGGTGGAATCTACACCTCATAGAGATGCTGTGAAGATTGTTGAAATGACAACAAAGGATTTAAAATATTACATCAACTGATAAAGCAGCAGCAGGGTTTGAGAGAGTTGACTCCAATTTTTATTTATTTATTTATTTATTTTTTAGTTTTTTATTTTTTAAATTTTAAAATCTTTAATTCTTACATGTGTTCCCAAACATAGAAGTTCTACTGTGGATAAAATGCTATCAAATAGCATTGCATGCTACAAAGAAATCATTTGTCAATCCACATGACAAGCTTCATTGCTTTTTTATTTTAAGAAATTTCCACGTCCACCCCAGCCTTCACCAACCACCATCTTCATCAATCAGTAGCCATCAACAGCAAGGTAAGACCCTCCACCAGCAAAAGATTACAACTTTCTGAAGGCTCAGAGAGTAGCTAGCATTTTTCTTTAGCAAGTAAGTATTTTTAAATTAAGGTATGTACATTCTTAGACATAGAGCTATTGCACACATAATAGACTACATCATAGTATAAACCTTTATATGCAGCACTGGGAAACAAAAAAATTATGAGATTCACTTTGCTGTGGTATTTGCTTTATTGCTGTGGTCTGGAACCAAACTGCAATATCTCAAAAATGTGCCTTTACAAAGCAAATAGAATAACTGGATTATTCTGCATGGTTTCAAAAAGTGAATACTGATCCAATGGAGAGAAAATTTCCATTTTATGTTTCACAGGATGCACGCAAAATGTCTATTTTACTTATTTATAATTGTAGAAAATTACGAAAAAATTTAAATGTATATTTTGGCAACAAAATAATATTTTATTTAGAAGGTATTGATTTAAATAGCAACTTAATGAGCTAATTGGGTCATTTGTATGTATGGTGGGGATACAAAATGTATAATATGCGTTTATCACTGCTTTGACTTTCAGCATTAAGTAACTTAGACCTAAACAGAGTTACTTCTACAGATAACCCTACATTATTTAAATATGTAAGTCCTAAAATATTTCTTGTTGTTGTTTACTCACTTAGTCATGTCCAACTCTTTGCAACCCCCATGGTCTGTAACCTGCCAGGCTCCTCTGTCCATGGGATATACTCCAAGCAAGAATACTGGAATGGGTTGCCATTCCCTTCTCTGGGAGATTTTCCTGACCCAGGGATAGAACCCAGGCTCCTGCATTGCAGGCAGATTCTTTACTGTCTGAGCTACCAGGGAAGCCCCACCCACTAACTACATAGTGGCTAAATTAAAATAAAAATGTAACAAAATTTAAAATTTAGTTTTTCAGTCACAGCTGGCACATTATAAGTGCTCCACTGCTCCATGTGGCTAGTGGCTACTGTATTAAACAGAACGGACTAAACAGCAACTCTGTCATCATAAAAGGTTCTGTGGAATAGTGTTATGTCAAAGGTTGTTGTGGGTGTTACTTGACAAGACACTAATCTTGTCAAGAAAACATTATGAGGCAATTAGGTTTTGCTTTAAATGTACTAGCTTGAATATTAAAAATAAAAAAGCAAAGCTTTCTAAATTCTTCCATGAACTTAACATTTCATGCTCTTCTATATGTCAATATATATGGCAAATATTTGCTTAAAACTAGAAAGTACAAATAAGTGATAAACATACATTGTCAATGAAAAGCACTGATGAGCCTTTCATACCTAACCAGTCTATGCAGGTATAAAATAGAGTCACATCTATCGCTCGTCTTTGGTTAGGAATAGATACAAATAGTCATTCGACTTCACTTTCGCTTTCCACTTTCACGCATTGGAGAAGGAAAGAGCAACCCACTCCAGTGTTCTTGCCTGGAGAATCCCAGGGACGGCAGAGCCTGGTGAGCTGCCGTCTATGGGGTCACACAGAGTTGGACACGACTGAAGTGACTGAGCAGCAGCAGCAGCAGCAGCAGCAGTCATTGGATCACCCAGGGAAAATCAAATAAAGGTAACAATTGACACTATTAAGTGCAGGCGGCTGCTACCAACCGGCGCACTAAACGTGGCGGAGAGGAGCTACCCTACATCGGAAGCAGGGGCAGAAGCCGGGAGGACCCCACGTCCGAAGGGCAGCGACCAAGGGGAGTTACCCCACATCCAAGGACAGGGACAGCGGCCGGGAGGAGCTATCCCACGATGAAGGTCAGGAAGGGTGGCAGTGAGGAGATACCCCTCATCCAAGGTAAGGAGCAGCAGCTGCGCTTTGCTGGAGCAGCTGTGAAGACATACTCCATGCCCAAGGTAAGAGAAACCCAAGTAGGATGGTAGGTGTTGCAAGAGGGCATCAGAGGGCAGACACATTGAAACCATAATCACAGAAAACTAGTCAATCTAATCACACTAGGACCACAGCCTTGTCTAACTCAATGAAACTAAGCCATGTCCACAGGGCAACCCAAGACAGGCAGGTCATGGTGGAGAGGTCTGACAGAATGTGGTCCACTGGAGAAGGGAATGGCAAACCACTTCAGTATTCTTGCTTTGAAAACCCCATGAACAGTATGAAAAGGCAAAATGCTAGGATACTGAAAGAGGAACTCCCCCGGTCAGTAGATGCCCAATATGCTACTGGAGATCAGTGGAGAAATAACTCCAGAAAGAATGAAGGGATGGAGCCAAAGTGAAAACAATACCCAGCTGTGGATGTGACTGGTGACAGAAGCAAGGTCCGATGCTATAAAGAGCAATATTGCATAGGAACCTGGAATGTCAGGTCCATGAATCAAGGCAAATTGGAAGGGGTCAAACAAGAGATGGCAAGAGTGAACATCGACATTCTAGGAATCGGCAAACTAAAATGGACTGGAATGGGTGAATTTAACTCAGATGACCATTATATCTACTACTGCAGGCAAGAATCCCTCAGAAGAAATGGAGTAGCCATTATAGTCAATAAAAGAGTCTGAAATGCAGTGCTTGGATGCAATCTCAAAAATGACAGAATGATCTCTGTTCATTTCCAAGGCAAACCATTCAATATCACAGTAATCCAAGTCTATGCCCCAACCAGGAACGCTGAAGAAGCTGAAGTCGAACGGTTTTATGAAGACCTACAAGACCTTTTAGAACTAACACCCAAAAAAGATGTCCTTTTCATTATAGGGGACTGGAATGTAAAAGTAGGAAGTCAGGAAACACCTGGAGTAACAGGCAAATTTGGCCTTGGAATGTGGAATGAAGCAGGGCAAAGACTAATAGAGTTTTGCCAAGAAAATGCACTGGTCAGAGCAAACACCCTCTTCCAACAACACAAGTAAGACTCTACACATGGACATCACCAGATAGTCAACACCGAAATCAGATTGCTTATATTCTTTGCAGCCAAAGATAGAGAAGCTCTATACAGTCAACAAAAACAAGACCAGGAGCTGACTGTGGCTCAGATCATGAACTCCTTATTACCAAATTCAGACTTAAATTGAAGAAAGTAGGGAAAACCGCTAGACCATTCAGGTATGACCTAAATCAAATTCCTTATGATTATGCAGTGGAAGTGAGAAATAGATTTAAGGGCCTGGATCTGATAGACAGAGAGCCTGATGAACTATGGAATGAGGTTCGTGACATTATACAGGAGACAGGGATCAAGACCATCCCCAAGAAAAAGAAATGCAAAAAAGCAAAATGGCTATCTGAGGAGGCCTTACAAATAGCTGTGAAAAGAAGAGAGGTGAAAAGCAAAGGAGAAAAGGAAAGATATAAGCATCTGAATGCAGAGTTCCAAAGAATAGCAAGAAGAGATAAGAAAGCCTTCTTCAGTGACCAATGCAAAGAAATAGAGGAAAACAACAGAATGGGAAAGAAAAGAGATCTCTTCAAGAAAATTACAGATATCAAGGGAACATTTCATGCAAAGATGGGCTCGATAAAGGACAGAAATGGTCTGTACCTAACAGAAGTAGAAGATATTAAGAAGAGGTGGCAAGAATACACAGAAGAACTATACAAAAAAGATCTTCACGACCCGGATAATCACAATGGTGTGATCACTCATCTAGAGCCAGACATCCTGGAATGTGAAGTCAAGTGGGCCTTAGAAAGCATCACTACGAACAAAGCTAGTGGAGGTGATGGAATGCCAGTTGAGCTATTTCAAATCCTGAAAGATGATGCTGTGGAAGTGCTGCACTCAATATGCCAGCAAAATTGGAAAACTCAGCAGTGGCCACACGACTGGAAAAGGTCAGTTTTCATTCCAATCCCAAAGAAAGGCAATGCCAAAGAATGCTCAAACTATTGCACAATTGCACTCATCTCACATGCTAGTAAAGTAATGCTCAAAATTCTCCAAGCCAGGCTTCAGCAATACGTGAACTGTGAACTTCCAGATGTTCAAGCTGGTTTTAGAAAAGGCAGAAGAACCAGAGATCAAATTGCCAACATCCGCTGGATCATGGAAAAAGCAAGAGAGTTCCAGAAAAACATCTATTTCTGCTTTATTGACTATGCCAAAGCCTTTAACTGTGTGGATCACAATAAACTGTGGAAAATTCTGAGAGAGATGGGAATACCAGACCACCTGACCTGCCTCTTAAAACACTTATATGCAGGTCAGGAAGCAACAGTTAGAACTGGACATGGAACAACAGACTAGTTCCAAATAGGAAAAGGAGTACCTCAAGGCTGTATATTGTCACCCTGCTTATTTAACTTCTATGCAGAGTACATCATGAGGAATGCTGGACTGGAAGAAACACAAGCTGGAATCAAGATTGCCGGGAGAAATATCAGTAACTTCAGATATGCAGATGACACCACCCTTATGGCAGAAAGTGGAGAGGAACTAAAAAGCCTCTTGATGAAAGTGAAAGAGGAAAGCGAAAAAGTTGGCTTAAAGCTCAACATTCAGAAAACGAAGATCATGGCATCTGGTCCCATCACTTCATGGCAAATAGATAGGGAAACAGTGGAAACAGTGGCAGACTTTAATTTTTTGGGCTCCAAAATCACTGCAGATGGTGATTGCAGCCATGAAATTAAAAAACGCTTACTCCTTGGAAGAAAAGTTATGACCAACCTAGAGAGCATATTCAAAAGCAGAGACATTACTTTGCTGACTAAGGTCCGTCTAGTCAAGGCTATGGTTTTCCCAGTGGTCATGTATGGATGTAAGAGTTTGACTGTGAAGTTGGCTGAGCACCAAAGAATTGATGCTTTTGAACTGTGGTGTTGGAGAAGACTCTTGAGAGTCCCTTGGACTGCAAGGAGATCCAACCAGTCCATTCTGAAGGAGATCAGCCCTGGGATTTCTTTGAAAGGAATGATGTTAAGCTGAAGCTCCAGTACTTTGGCCACCTCATGCGAAGAGTTGACTCATTGGAAAAGACTCTGATGCTGGGAGGGATTGGCGGCAGGAGGAGAAGGGACGACAGAGGATGAGATGGCTGGATGGCATCACTGACTCGATGGACGTGAGTCTGAGTGAACTCCGGGAGTTGGTGATGGACAGGGAGGCCTGGCATGCTGTGATTCATGGGTTCGCAAAGAGTTGGACACGACTGAGTGACTGAACTGAACTGAGATACAAATAGAACTTCCCTTTTCCAAATTATATCAGTTAATCCTTAAACAGAAAGAAAATGATTAAAGAACACTTTCCTAGCTGTATTTACAGGAAAAGAACACTTTCCAAATTTATGAAGAAAAGCACCTCTGTCTCATTATGTAAAATCTCAAAATGTTACTCCTAAATTGGGCTGTTAATGTTTTTTACTCTTTATTTTAAATCTTTCCCCAAGGTTTGATATTCATTGGTGAAGTAGTCAATACTGTTGAATCATTTTAATGGAAGGTTGTTCTTGGCTCAAAAACCCATCTACTTCTACTTGCTTCATAAATGAAACTGCAAGTATGAAAAAGAAGTCCAATGAAGACCATCCTTTCATATGTCAATGCAGCACAAACTAAGAAGTGTTCTGATCCATTGTGACACAGAGTCAGGAAACTGATGGCAGTAAAAATATAATCCTAAATGTCTCTGCTTGTTTAACTTAAAGCTGAGATGATCTATTCTGAAGCAATGGAAGAAAGGGAAACCAGATTTCCCTTCTAGCTTGCAGGTTGTGACCCAGGTTCAAGGAGTTAATTTTCAGGCTATTCTAACTAAAGAGGAAACCCACTACCACTTTGTGTCTGAAATGTAAAATCATGGGTCAAGTTGTAGGCATCCTTTTTCCCTTCAGGTCCAAGTACCTCTCAATCATCCCTAGCAACTGCATTGATACTAGCATTTCCAGACCTACCTCTCCCTAAGACTCCCTATGCACTTAACGGGCTCCTCAGGGGTCATGCCTGAAACAGCCTCCTACTTTCCCCAGTCCCCCCATTGTGCTTAGCACATCAGAGCTGCCATGGAAGATGGGCAGGATTTGGGGTTCACACACACTTGGGGTTTCAAACTTCAGCTCTGCCATTTCCTAGCTGCGGGACCTAGAGCAGCAAGTCTCTTAACTTCCCTGAGCCCTGATTTCCAAGCATTCACTTTATTTTCTTATTTTATGTGTTTTTATCATTTTCACTTTACAGATGAGGAAAATACAGCTCCATAAAGTGAATTATGTATAAGGTTTGTAAAATTAATAAACAGAAACGTCAATTAAATTGTCAGGAGACCAGGAGGGAGTGCTCTCATGGCCTGTGACAATACCAGAGCCCAATGGGAAGAAGAGAGTTCTCTTCTTTCCTGGCAAGGACTCAACTGGTCAACAAAAAGCCATGGACTCTGTTTACCTACCGTAGCCTTCCCCACTTCCTTTTCCCCTCTGTAAAAGCATTCTTCCCTTGCCGTGCAGGGACTTCTAAGTGGCTTATCATGGTTTCAGATTCTGAATTGCAATTCTCTACTGGTCCCAAAGAAATGAATTTTTGCTGAAAAAACATCTGGCAGTCTATTTGCAGGGACCAGAGAAGACTCCCAACAGCTCCAGGACTGGTGAGCAAATGCCTGTGGCACCCACAGAGTGCACAGTTGTTCATTGCTTTACTCACCAACCATGGAGTTTGAAGGTGTGTCTTTCTCCTGGATCTGGGCTCACATCCTCTTTACATTTGATGCTCTCCAGGAATTATTCAGGATCTATTTGAAGGTTTCCTTTTTCAGGTAAAGGCCTTGTTCTGCATGCAAGTATTCATTTGACACTGAAGTCTAATCTGGAGATCAGATTGCTTCAACCAAAGCTGGGTGAAAATGCTCCTGGCCCAATTCCAGAAGGAGCTGCTTCAAATAAAACTGTGCAGGTTCAGCCTTCAGCCTATTCCTTTGAAAGGGCTATCTTTCTGAGAGTGGCTTTTAAAAAACACCCTGGGGAACACAAGTACACCCATGGCTGATTCATGTGAATGTGTGGTGAAACCACAATATTGTAAAGTAATTAGCCTCCAATTAAAAGAAAAAGAAAAAAAAATAAAAACACCTTCAGCCCAGCTCCTCTAATACAAGATGTTTCCTCAAGATTGGCTGCAATTGGCTTGCAAGCTGTTTGAATTGAGCCATTTGTACTATAAGCTGTTTAAGCTGTTTGAAACATGTTCTTTACTCGAGAGGAAAAACCTCTAGGAAATGGGTCCCAGTTATCTAAGTATTTTGAGGGCAATTCACTGCTGATCCCAAATAAACTCATCTTTGCTGGAGAAACATCTGGCAGTCTATTTATTTTAGGTCAACATAAGGATATAGTCATTGAATATATTCAATAATATAGCCATTGCATATAATTAAAACCAACATATTTGTGTGAAAAAATACAAATTATTTGAATACGTAAAGGCCCAAACTATAGTCTGTGAGCCAAAATTGGCAGCAGCCTGTTTTCATATGAGGTAAGAATGATTTTTTACTTTATAAAAAAGCTGTAAAACAAAAACAGAGAATATACTATAGAGACTTTATGTAGTTTGTAAAGCCTAAAATATTTACTATCAGATCCCTTTCAGAAAAATGTTTTTAAACCTTTGGAATATATTCCATAAAAGTATTTCTTAAGACATGATTTTGATGAATCAATGAGTTTGGGTAAATTTTTTACATTGGTCATTCTATGGATTATTTTTGCATGAACTAATTTTTGGCAATTTGACCACTAGACAAATTGGCCATTTAGCCAAAAATTTTTTGAAGAACTTGTTTTTCATGAATTCACCTGGAGCTGGTCATGACTTCTCCCAAATGAAAGACTATGAATAAACAGACATATCACAATTTGAGAAAAACACAAGTAAGTGAAAGATTTCTTTCCCCCCAATGACTATGGAAGCCAGTGGAAAACAGAGTCCCATTAAAGAAGTCCTGTCTGGTCTCACCTGGGAAAGATCTTGATGGATCTGAAATTGTTAAAGGATTATAGTTTCCTGAGAACAAAGAGACAACAAATTCACCCTCCTTTTAAAAAATTTTAGCATTTGAATATAGAAACACTTTCTGAGTGGCTGCTTCCAGAAATATGTTTGGATTAAATGATCATTTTCAGTGTCAGAAAATTTTTCTTTCTTTTTTTGATGGGAAGGGCAAAATATGATATTTTATTCAGATATTCTGAATGGAAGAAGTACATTACCTGAATCTACGAGACTTCTCCAGTAAACAAATTCATACCACAGACTATTCTATATTAAAGACCCTGGCAGATTTTAGGTTCAAGCTCTGGCAAAAAAGGATATGCATTTTCTGACCCATTACTACAGGGTCAAAAAGAGTAGAACAGGAGAATGTCTGGGCTATGTATTTGTGTGTGTGTTGGGGGTGGGGGGCGGTGGGCATTGGGAGATAGGTGGAAAATGAAATAAGATGGCTTGAAAAATAATTGACTCTTCTCTCAGATTCTCTACTCTGAGCACCACATCCCTCACTGCTCCCTGGCCAAAGTGCAAAGAGGATAGGTGCCCATTAAAGGATGACATAGTGTCTACAAGTGAAATAACACCTTCCATTCTTCCTTCTCAAGACATGGACATGGATTCTAAGGGCTTTAAGAATTGTATTGTTTGTGTGGGCTGATATATATATAGTTATATAGAATATATAACTTCTTATATATTATAGAATAAGTAAGTTTACCCTTGGAAGAAAAGCTATGACCAACCTAGACAGCATATTAAAAAGCAGAGACATTATTTTACCCACAAAGGTCTGTCTAGTCAAAGCTATGGTTTCTCCAGTAGTCATGTATGGATGTGAGAGTTGGACCATTAAGAAACTTGAACACCAAAGAATTGATGCTTTTGGACTGTGGTGTTAGAGAAAACTCTTGAGAGTCCCTTGGACTGCAAGGAGATCCAACCAGTCCATCCTAAAGGAAATCAGTCCTGAATATTCATTGGAAGGACTGATGCTGAAGCTGAAGTTCCAATCTTTTGGCCACCTGATGGGAAGGACTGACTCGTTGGAAAAGACCCTGATGCTGGGAAAGACTGAAGGCAGGAGGAGAAGGGGATGACAGAGGATGACATGGCTGGATGGCATCACCAATGCAATGGACATGAGTTTCAGCAAGCCCTGCGAGTTGGTGATGAACAGGGAAGCCTGGTGTGCTGCAGTCCATGAGGTCGCAAAGAGTCGGGCATGACTGAGCAACTGAACTGAACTGAAATTCAGTCTATATAACTGAACTTATATAGAATAGTCCAGCTGATTTTATATATTAGAAAGTGAAGACATAAAACAAAATGTTGAGTTTTAACTATTTAAAATATGGGTCCTTTTAAAATTATCTGGTAGGTAATTACTTTTATCACATAGCTAAGAAAACTCAATCCCTGTTTTAGTTAATAGGCTTTCTTCCAAACACTACTGATACACAATTAAAAAGGAACAAACCTCCAATGCTCCAACCCTCCTATATTTTGATGTTTTACAAAGGATGGAATCCAAATGGGCAGGTTTCCAGCAAAGGCTTACTCCATCCATTTCATAGAAAACATCACTCTCTCAAGGGCCAGTCTGAACTTCTCTAATGTGTTTTTTTGATTACACCAGTTTTCCACAAACAGATCAAAAGAGGAAATACATCTAATGGCACTTGGTATTTCCTCACCAGAATGGAAAAACAAGAAATGCATAATATTCATAACACTTTGAAAGTACATACAAACCATCAACATGGTAAAAATCCTAGTCTGATGCCCCCTGTACCTTAAAGGGTAAGTAATCTATGGTGAAAAATGCTGTGATGTCAAAGAATAGAAAGAAAACAGACAAATGTCAATGAAACAAGAACCCTAATGCTATGAAAATATGGTAGACCATCAATCACCAAAAATTTTCTTTGCAAGGTTTTTATCATCTTGAAAAGAACACTGCTGTCATTGGCCTCTTCTGAACAGTGCAGAAATACTAAGTAAATAAGAAGGCACCTTTAGAATCTGATTAGTGTTCCGTGGTCTGCCCCTCTTTCAAATGTAGAGGAGACATATAGTGTTGGTTGGTGAGTCACTGGGACATGTCTGGAACCCAGCTTGGATGGCAGCTGCTAACACTAGACATTCATAGGCAGAATGAATGTCAAGGGTACACAGTTCTCCATCATATATTTATGGAAAATTCATTCCAGGAGAAATTCATAAATCAGACTAGAGACTATCCTAAGACCAACACTGTGTGGTAAGATATAGAGTTTGCTCTGTTTCCCACTAATAAATCCTTTTGGCCAAGCCTTACAGCAGAGGATAGAGGGTTCTACAGGGGTGCATCCATTCCTCAAGAGAACACAATATTTGAAAGACTAGAACTGACAGTTCAGATGTGTTTTTATCATTCATCTGCTACCATACTTACTTGCAGACACCATTACTTTCATATTATCAGACATGTGATGATCAAAATTTTTGATCTACTATCAAACGTTTCTTCTAGCTTGAAATAGTCTAAAAATTGTTTTATAAATTGAGGTTCATCACTCTTGAGTCAAAATGACTCCCTTGATGTAGCACTTCAAAGGAAGCAAACGCACACAACATTTCTACATCTCAGAGCAGAACCAACTTTTTTTCAATACAGCCAGTGGCTCCAGAGGGCCTGGCCTGGGTACATATGTTCATGATAAGGTTTTGCCTAATAGCCCATGTTTTATATGGCATTCCAATCTTCCTGCTTTAAAACTCACTCCCTCAGTCATTGTTTGAAGGTGACATCCTGTGTGTTTCTTCTGTCACTTTTATAGGACTAGTATTGAACCAGTTGTGGAAATGAGCAGAAACCATCAAGTCCCAGTATATATTAAAAGAAAAAACAACTTTTTATGTCTTTGTTGCTTATCAAATACTTAGGTTGCAGTCTAAGAATTGGTTGTATAGATATGAAATCTGACTTTAAATTTGGCCTTCTTTTCCTTTTTCATCCTGTAAATCAGACCCCTTAGCTCTTAGCAGCCAAGTGGACAGATGGCTTATCATACTCTTGTTTCCTAGAAATCAGAAAGTGAGTTAACTTGATGAGACTAGCTCTTCTCTGAACTGAAGGAGACACAAGCTGAATGCACTTTGGATACTTCTGTCTTGGAGCTTTAAATTCTCTGAAGAAGAACTAAATCAGTCCCCATGATGGGAAGGCACAGTGAAAGCAGAGAGCAAGATGGGAGAGCTGGTCCAACCTGGGTGGCAGGAAGGACTTTTGAGAGAAGGAATGACCTGGCTCCTAAACGGTGAAAAGGATGTGAGCAAACAAAGCATGGAAGGAAAAGACATGTTATCTGTGCAGAAAACAGGAACAGAAGTACAGTGAAAAGAGTCCGATGGCACTTCCATGGAATGAGGACTTCACTATGGTTTCTGGTTTACTTGTCCATCTCCATCCACTCTAGGCAGTAAGTTTTATGAGGGCAGGCACAGTGCTGGACATGGAGAATGCAGCCTCAGGGAGCATATAGTTTCATGGGGAATCCGCACAATGAACAGATAGCCCAAAGATAACTGTATTTTTTACAAACTGCAAAAAGCATGACAAAGTAAAAGAACAGGGGACCATGGGAAGAGAACTCAAAATGGACCTGGGAGAGCACCATGCCAAGCATGCGACAACACAGTTGAACAGTGTTTCAGGTTGAGGACATAAGTGTGCACACAAGCACTGCATTGGAAAAGAGCTTGGGGAATTCACAGAGGCCAGGAGGCCAGTGAGGCTGCAGCAGAATAGATAAGAAGGCATGCGACACAAAATGAGATGTGAGGACTAGACAGGCATGAGAGCAGAATACCTTACAGATAATACCTTACAGATAATACCTCAGATAATACAAAAGGACTGTGCATTTTCCTCTAAGAGCATGGGGAAATCACTGAAAACTTTTGAGCAGGAGATCATATTGATCATATTTCAACAAGTAGTTTTGGAACAACTGGAAATCCATATGGTAAAAAGTACGAACTTCAACTTAAAACGCACACTTTATAAAATAGGGACACAAAATGGATCACAGACCCAAATATAAAACAATAAAACTTTTGGGAAAAAAAGAAAATCTATGTGAACTTTGCTTTAGCAATGAATTCTTAGACATGGTGCCATGACAAGGCAGGATCCATCAAAGGAAAAAAATGGTAAAATCATCCTTCAAAACTAAAATCTTTTGTTGTGCAAAAGAACACTGTTATTAGAATGAGAAAAGAAACGACAGGCTAGAGAAAGTACTTGTAAATCACATATCTTACAAAAGACTTGTATCCAGAATATACAAAGAATTCTCAAAGCTCAATAATAAGAAATTAAACAACATAATTTTTAAAATAGGCAAAACATTTTAATATTCAAATGATGAAAAGATAGTCAACATCTTTAGTCATTAGTGAAATGCAAGGTTTTTTTTTTTCTTTCCCCTGGGCTACACTGTGCAGCATGTGGGATATTAATTCCCTGACCAGGGGACATGCATACAACGAAATGCAACCCAATACTATATAGTTATTGATGCAACAACTCAGATTAATCTCAAAGAAACTACACTGAGGGAAAGAAACCAGTCTTGAAAGATTATTTACTGTGTGACTATGTTTATATGACATTCTCAGGAAGATGAAACTATAGACATGCAGAATAAGTCAGTGGTTGACAGAGGTTAGAGGTGAGGTGAGATAGGACAGACTATAAAGGGATGCACAAGGAACTACTAGGGGGTGTGATGGAACTGGTCATTATCTTGACCATGACCATGGTTACACAAATAAATGAATGTGTTAAAAACCATAGAACTGTATACCAAGAGAAAACAAATCAATTTTGCTGTATAATTGAACAAATAAATGTGCTTAATAATTTAAAAATGAAACTATGTGTCCACAAACATACTTGTAAAAGAATGTTCATTGCAGTTTTCTTTATAGTAACTGCAAACTAGAAATGAAGGTTCATCGAAAGGAAAATGCCTAATGAATTGCGGTCTATCCATAGAAGAGAATACTCCACAGCAACAAAAGGGAATGAACTACTGAACCTGTGACATGATGCATCTCAGGGACATTTTGCTGAGTTTAAGAGGACAGACTCAACAGACTATAGATCATACGGTTCCATTTTTATGAAGTGCTAGTAAAGGAAACTTGAATCTACAGTGAAAAACATCACAACAGGGGTTGCCTCTAGGTGCAGGGATAACAGGAAAGGGTACAACATACCTATCCAGTGTTTTGAAAATATTCTGTCTTGACAGGAATGCGGGTCCCATGGGTCCATGCATTTGTCAAATATACTTAAGATCTGTGTCTTTCATTATGTGTACATTTCACCTTAAAATGTAAATATTAACTCATTTGAGGAGGTTTGCTTTTCACAATGACATGACTTGGCAACCCTACAGTTACTTTATGTGCATTCCAGACTTGAGCAATAAGTAAATATATGGAGGATAATGGGCCCAGGCCTCCCTGACTAGTGAGAAGAGTGTTGCAAAACTGGAAAGTGGGGGGACTGGAGTGAACCTTCTGGTGCTGGATTAAGATGGCAGTATCAGTATGAAGTCATGGTTTGGATTTTTGGATATACACCCATGCACAAAAGTACACATACATATAGATGGTTGGATATGGGAATAAATACAGATATAGATCTTTATGCCTATGTATATGTGTATTTGCTTCCCAGTTCAGAAGACACCTATACGTCAGTAACAGTGAGTACAAGTAGCACCCAGATCTCCGTTTATAAATAGCTGTGCTTAAGGAAAACAGGGCTCCCCTTTGACTAAGTCTTAGAAAACCAGCTGATTTTGTGGCTAAGGCAGAGAAAGCACAAAATGAACCTGGAATATCATACAGTGCCCGAAAGGAAGGAATGCTGCAAGATGCTGGGAAGCATCAAAAAGACACAGGAGCCAGATTGAAGGGGCTGTCACTGGTTGATGCGAGGACAATCAGACAATTATTGTCTGATTATTGATGTGAGGACAATTATTTATTTATTGAAATAACATTAGCAAAAGATTAAAATCCACTGGATGGAAAAATGAATAAATAAATAATGAATGAATGAATGAATGAAGCAAAGGGATGGGGCAAGAAAGAAAGAAGAAAAGGGGAAGAAAAGGGAGAAAACAGGAGGAGAGGGGAGGAGAGACCGGACAGAGGAAAGGAAGGGCAGCAACTGGATGGAGGGGGAAGAGAAGGAGACGATGATAAAGCAAATGGAGTAAAATGTGAACAGTTGTGAGTAAAGGAGGATGCCAAGATACAAATAAAAAGTTTTAAAGTTGAAAAAAATGTTTAATGGAGCTAACTCAAAAGAATATCCTGGAATTTTTTTTTTAAGTAAGGCACTAGGGGTTTAGGAGTAACATATACACACTGCTATATAGAATATAGATAACCAGGACTTCCCTGGCAGTCTAATAGTTAAGTCTCCATGCTTCCACTGCCAGGGACACGGATTTGATCCCTGATTGGGCAACTAAGATCCTGCATGCCATGCAGCATGGCAAATAAATAAATAAAACAGATAATCAACAGGGTCCTACTGTAGAGCACAGGGAACTCTACTCAATATGAATCTTAAAAAGAATGTAAGGCAAAAAGCATTAAGTCAAAAGAGAGTAGGATCCTGTCCCACTTATTCAGATGCCTAATACACAGCCTGACATCTTCATTACAGGATGACAAATGCAAACTACCAGGAAAAAAAATATTACATTCTCCCGGTGGCTCAGAGGTTAAAGCGTCTGCCTGGAATGCAGGAGACCCGGGTTCGATCCCTGGGTCAGGAAGATCCCCTGGAGAAGGAAATGGCAACCCACTCCAGTACTCTTGCCTGGAGAATCCCATGGAGGGAGGAGCCTGGTAGGCTACTAGTCCATGGGATCACAAAGAGTCGGACACGACTGAGAGACTTCACTTTCACTTTTCACTTTCATTATCTGAGTAGAACAAGCAGCTGCCAGCATATTTCTCCAGAACTACTTTTCATAGAGGCTGATACTCAAAAAATTCATCCCAGATTTTTGTAAACTTTGAAATGTATTAAACTTCTTTTCATTAGTGTCTAAACCTTCAGTGATTTCAAGGGTTGCTTCCATGGGTTTAGAGTGCAAAACTTACTTAGAGCTTTTCAAAAAATATTAACATGGAAATTGATCTTATCAATCATAAATCTAATAAGACAGTCAAATGATTTTATGCTTTTAGATGATCAAAATAATTAAGTCATGTAGCTAAAGATGGAAGGTGGTTTGGCTAGTAGTCACACAAACACTATGAAATCTAAAAACCAGAATCCTGAGACTGCACCCTTTCTTCTATCTTTTATTTAATGTCTGACCTTCTCAAGGACAAGACCCTTTTCACACCAACGGGACAAGAGAAGTTAAATAGCTCAGGGGCTATTTCCTTCAACACCAGGCTGCTGCAAAGCCCCAAGTCCTTCCCTTATCTGTCAGTGTCCTGTGGCAGTAGGTGTGTGTGTGTGTGTGTGTGTGTGTGTGTCTCCCAGGTGGGTGTGAGGTCCCAAGATCAACTGACTGAAAGCTGAGAATTCCGTCACGGTCAGACTGGGTCACACCTCCTCCACCCAGCAAGGAGGCATGGACACTTTACATGGAATAGTTGGGTGTTAATGACTCTAGAGCTCTAAAAAAGACAGATGTTTAAAAGGTGCTGGCTTGAAACAGAAAAGGAGAAATATCGTAATAGTAAACATTAATAAGAGTATTAAAGAAATCACCAGACACAGATTTTAAATCTTGTCCATAAATCAGGTTAACAGGTAGCTCTTTGCAGTTAATAATGTGTTTATAGCTCAGTAAGGATTAAATACAGTTGTTTTTTGTTTTGTTTTGTTTTGTCATGTGGCTTGCGGGATCTTAGTTCCCTGACCAAGGATTGACCCAGACCCTTGGCAGGGAAAGCCCAGAGTCTTAACCACCGGACCACCAAGGAATTCCCAGGATAGAATACAGTTTTAAACTGTAACTATTCTTTATTTCTAAGTACTTCCTAGTTGATAACAACTTAACTATGCATAGTATTTTACAAAGCATGTAGATTTCATTTACTTATCAAAGGAGATAGATCTCATTTCCTGAGTTCATAGTCATGCACATTCTGCAATAACTACCCTCACCATTTATAGACAGAGAGCCTGAGACTTAATGAGGCTTCTCTAAGATTACACAACCTGTAATTGGCCAAGCTAAGGAAAAAAGAAAAACAAATATTGTAGCTTAAAAAATCCCAATCTCATGTTTTGGTTTTGGTTTCTGTTTTGCTATAACTATATCGCAAGACCTCCACAGTATTTGCCAAAAGAGACAAGAGGCTGTGTGGAGTCGAATTAGCCAAGTGACCTGCAGAGGAGGAGGAGAAAGTCCAAACAGGCTTCGTGAGGCAGTGAAAGACAGGAGGAAACAATGGTAGATGACTATAGCATGGCCGCCTCCGGCTACTCCACCAGCTGGTGCTCCCACTTCCTCCCTGACAGCTGCTCACACCTCTTGGTTGGAGTCCTCCCAAAGTACTGTGTGTGCTAATCTTCCAATCATCTCTGCCCTCCTTTCCTATTAGTCATCCCCTGCTGAACCTGCTCCAGACACATTGGCTTCTCAAACACACCCAATGTGCTCCTGCCTCAAGACCTTTGCATCTGCTCTTCCTTCTCTGGAATATTTCCTCCCAAATCCAATCCTTTCAGGTGGTAATTAAAAAGTCACCTTCTTGTTGAGGCCTTAGGTGGCCACCCTATTTATTATGTTAACCAGTGGAAATTGCCAATATTGTACCATCTCTTAAAAAATAGAATGTCAACTGCATGTGGCAAGGTCTAATACAATTTCACTTTCCCTTATAAGCTTCCCTATGTCTCTTCAATGCTTACTATTCTCCCTTGGCCCTCCTCACCATCTAACCTATTCTGATCTATTGTTTGATTTTCTTTCTCCTCCACTAGAATATAAGCTCCCCAGGAAGATAAGGATTTTTGTTCACTGTCCTACCCTCAGAGCCTAGAAGAGAAACTCCCACATAGTAGGTGCTGAATATTTGCTGTATGAATAAGTTTCATTGGGTTGGAGTGATGAGACTAGGCAAGCTAGATACAAAGTTCTAGGGAAACCAAAGCAAATGGCATGTGATACAACAGGGTACAGGGCGCTTTCCCTGGTCGAGATGAGGCACACACAGGGATGAAGTCAGTACAGAACTGTACAAAGGCTCCATACAACAAAATCTCACTAATTAGGACCCTGTGCTGCTGCTGCTGCTACTGCTGCTACTGCTGCTACTGCTGCTAAGTCGCTTCAGTCGTGTCCGACTCTGTGCTACCCCATAGACGGCAGCCCACCAGGCTCCGCCATCCCTGGGATTCTCCAGGCAAGAACACTGGAGTGAGTTGCCTTTTCCTTCTCCAATGCTTTAAAGTGAAAAGTGAAAGTGAAGCCGCTCAGTCGTGCCCAACTCTTAGTGACCCCATGGACTGCAGCCTACCAGGCTCCTCCATCCATGGGATTTTCCAGGCAAGAGTACTGGAGTGGAGTGCCATTGCCTTCTCTGATTAGGACCCTGTACAAGTTGTATATTGTCACCCTATTTATTTAATTTATATGCAGAGTACATCATGTGAAATGCCAGGCTGGATGAAGCACAAGCTGGAATCAAGACTGCTGGGAGAAATATCAATAACCTCAGATATGGAGATGATGCCACCCTTATGGCAGAAAGTGAAGAGGAACTGAAGAGCCTCTTGATGAAAGTGAAAGAGGAGAGTGGAAAAGCTGGCTTAAAGCTCAACATTCAGAAAACTAAGATCTTGGCATTTGGTCCCATCATTTCATGGCAAATAGATGGATAAACAATGGAAACAGTGACTGACTTTATTTTCTTGGGCTCCAAAATCACTGCAGATGGCGACTGCAGCCATGAAATTAAAGACATTTCCTCCTTGGAAGAAAAACTATGACCAACCTAGACAGCATATTAAAAAACAGAGACATTACTTTGCCTACAAAGGTCTGTCTAGTCAAAGCTGTGGTTTTTCCACTGGTCATGTATGGATGTGAGAGTTGGACTATAAAGAATGCCAAGTGCCAAAGAATCTGTGCTTTTGAACTGTGATGTTGGAGAAGACTCTTGAGAGTACCTTGGAAAGCAAGGAGATCAAAACAGTCAATACTAAAGGAAGTCAATCCTGAATATTCATTGGAAGGACTGATGCTGAAGCTGAAAATCCAATACTTTGGCCACCTGATGTGAAGAACTGACTCACTGGAAAAGACCCTGATGCTGGGAAAGCTTGAAGGCAGGAGAAAAGGGTGAAAAAGGATAAGATGGTTGGGTGGCATCACTGACTGGATGGACATGAGTTTGAGCAAGCTCCAGGAGTTGGTGATGGACAGGGAAGCCTGATGTGCTGCAGTCAATGGGGTCACAAAGAGGCAGATGGAACTGAGCAACTGAACTGAACTGAACATCTTTGCAAGATTCTCCTCACAGCTCTGTACAAGATAACACTTCACCAAAACTAGATGAAAGGGGAATTCACCAGGGACATTCTTTCTGGTGCAGTTGCTGACAGGTGGAGTCTCCCTGGGGACCGCCTTCTGCAGGAGAGTTTCTGAAGACTGCAGACAAAGGGAAGAGCTACTAGAACTCTCAGACATACCTGTCATCTGATTTTCCAGTGTTACCTACTCTATCTTTGGGGGAAAAGATACTACCTTTGTCGAAAATGTTTAGGCAGTTGATGTGACCTCCTACCACACTAACTCCTCTCTCTCTCTCCATTTAAAATGACATACATTAAAAGAAAAAAACATTTTCTCAAAGTAATGTCCCCAATCAAGTACTTCCCAAAGACTCCTGGAGTTTTCTCCTTGGAACCCCATACCAGCCACAGCACCTGAAAGTGACGTCCTAACAGAAACTAGCCCAGGAGAATCTGGGTCCCTATCCCAGCTCTACTGCTTAACCAATTGCATGGCTTTGGGCAAATCATGCATCCTCTGTGACTGCACTTTCTCATCTTTACAATGAGTCTAAAATCTAGCTAACAATTTGTGGAGAGTAAGTCAATAAACATGAGATCACCTCATGAGGAATAAAGTGCAAGATGCACTTCTCTTAAGATGATGTTATGACATAATTTGGGGCCTCACTGATACATAGAAACTAAGAATACTAACAGTAGTTCAGTGCTTCCTCTGACTGTAGCAGTAGGAAGATGGGAAAGGGCCACACAGTATTAATTCTGTGCCTACTCCTCACCAGTTCTGAAGTATTCATTATTTTTCTATGTTCAAGCAAGACCTCCTTCAGTGTATCTGTAGCTCAAATGGAAAACCCAACCACTGAGTCCCTCTCCTGAAATGAAAGGTTCTTTAGCCTCAGATCTGAAACATGCAAAGACAGGACATCTTGCCTGGAAACAAATCCTTTCTTCTAAACATTTTAAATTTCCCTCTCTGTGTTTCTTTCATAAGCACAAACTTTTCAAGCCTCTTAACAGGATGCTTCTCGCCTTTCAAAAAAACACTGAAAATTACCAAGGGAAATTCCAGAAGCATCTGGGGAGCTCTAGATCCCTATGAACTTTGTGCCTGATTACTTTTTCAACCATCCCTCAGACCACAAAAGGGGAACAGATTATCAATTGCCACTCAGGGTGCCTACAAACTAATGCCTGACGTGTATCTCTCTTCTTGTTGCTATCTGAAAATATCCAGAGGACAAAGAATAAGTCTATAAAAAAAAAAATAAGGCAATACTGGTTCACACTGAGCTGTAATAATACTGTATTGTATTTGTGAAGTCTCATGACATAGAATGGATTATCATTTTGATAGGATCCATCAGTGAGTCCCTGAGCAGATGTTCATTTCTGCCTGCTCAATGTCAAGCTCTGTGCTAAACAGGGATGAGGCTGACAAGTCCTCCTTTATAGACTTCAGACTAGTGGATGAGCCAGGTCCACCAACAACCCATCATGTGAGACCTGAGGTGGCTGGACCTGGAAAAGCAGCCATAGTGTTGGAAAAGAGAAGAGGGATATGAGAGGGAAGTGAGGAGAGCTGGAATTAAACAGAATTTTCTTCATCAGATCCATCAGTTATTTCCTGTCATGTTTTTATCTTATTGTCTACATGATGAATAATATATTGCCTAATATTTTAAGAAACTGTAGGCATATTTATGAAAGTATTAAAATATATATTATGGTACATCCCTCCAATAATGGTAATTTCTCACTATATTAGAAAAGATATTATTTTAAGCCTTTCCTTATATCGAGTGGAGACCAAGTGGCACAGATGTAGTAGCTGGCTTGTTTCTACATCAGAATATTTTTCATTCAGTTAAGTTCCACTTCAAAATAAAGCAGGTCTCTTCAGTCTCTGAACTCTCACTCTCTGAAGAGTTGGCATAATGATCTACTGGTTTACACAAAATTCATTACCCAAACCTACTAAACAAACCTGCTGTAAGTTGCATGGAAGAATATGTTCAAGTCATGTACCCTTGGGGGAAAGGATATCGTTGGCTGCTATTGTAGCTCAGGTATTCTCACAGAGTAGTACCTAGAGCTCCTGTTTAAACACTGTATGCTTTATAGATATCCTCTCTCCCACCTTATGCAGTAAAAGGTCTTCTAACAAAGTAGAGGAACTAATGAAGGAGATGGGTAAGTCTAAGAGGCCCAAAGAAGCACGTGTACTACAAGAAACACTGTAGTGTTTGCTAAAGCACATTAAGAATTTTGAATGGCTGTTAGTCTTAAACTTGGCCATGCACGTGTCCCTAACCCCTATGAACCATAAATATAGTGATGAATATGTACAAGAAATTTGAGATTCTCTAAAAATAAAATCTTGCTGGGGCACGTGAGTGTGATGGTGGCATGAGCAGACCTGTGACACAATTACAAACTCAGTCATGTGTTAGCCAGTGTTGTAGGACGCCAAGCAAAGGGAACGCAAACAGACTGCCACCGCGAGCTCTGTTTTTCGTTCTGTGGCTCTATGTGCAGCTTTAGACAATGGTTCCTCACCAAACACTTCTGAGCTCTCTTGCCAGAAAGGGAAGATTCTCCCCTGTTCCTCAGATTCAGACACAGATGAACCTCAGACATTTCCTGTTTAACTCATTTCTTTACCAGCTCTTTCTTCCTTGCCTCATTCCACCACCAAAGCCTAACAGAGACCACAGCCTCCAGCTCCCTCCTCCCATCACCAGACCTCACACAAACATGCCTTCCATCAGAAGAATCCTCTCAAAGCATCATCTTGTTTATTTTATTTTGCTAACTTTCACTGGCATCTAGTGCTCATCTTTAATGTATTATTTTGCTATTTATTTACATCTCCATGTACACTGTGATGTAGAAGGAATATGTAATCCATTCTCAATATCCTACTCTGAGCAATGTCTACTATTATGGCTTATTACATATAAAATATCTACTAATGATTTTATCAAATATGAAGTGACTAGATAGTATTGCAAACAATTTCTATTTTGTAAAAATTCTTGGTAGATTGTTAAATAGGCAAATTAAGGTAGTGATATCTAGCAAGTTGGCATTTTCCTATAGGTCAGGAGTGTATTTTTATTTTTCCCAGTCAAAATAATGGAATTACTCCCTTTGTTCTCTGAAAATTTGTTAACAAACAAATGTTAAAGAATAGATTAGATTCACAAAAAAGAGGAACACCTGTACAATAGCAGTTACTACAATGCTGATTTCTTCTTCTACAATTTAAAGTGTTTCAAAAAAAAAGAAGCAATCAAGTCTATGTGTACAGGTATTGTCTTAATTTGAAAGTAATTAAATGTCTGTTTCAGTTAAGGTTGCTCTGTTTATTGCTTTACTTCTTTCATAGAAAGCCAATTACTCGTATTTATATTTAGTTAGAAAAAATATGAATTATACTAGCTGAGAAAGGAAATTCAAACTATTAGATTGTTCACCTGCATTCATTTTTTCCCCCATTTTGATGGAAAAATAGTCATAGATATGATTTCTCTTGTTTCAGTTTTGTTGGATAAAATTTTATCCTAGTTCCCCATTACTTACAAAAATAGCTTCTCACCTGTGGTCCTCAGATAGCCTATCCTCATCCGAATTTGGGACCAATGGTCTAGGTCCATTTGTACGGAAAAAGCCCTGCAGAAAAATTGGCATTTTAGATACTTAAAATGCACTTACATAGTAAAAATATCTGACATATTTGTATAGGTTGTAGTAGATTTGAAAATCCAACTCATCTGTATATCATTGTGAGAAAGGCACTCGATTTCACAAACGTGAAAATTGAGGATTTGAGAGCTAGGATGATTTGGTCAAAGATGTACAACTAGTAGATGCAGGATCAAGGTAGGTCCACTTCAAAGTTGAACTCTTGAGCTAACCACCCTTCCACTACTACACAGCCACGCTAGGAACAAAGTCTTCCTCCAAAAAGCCCTGTTTTCTTACAAGATTTATTCTTTGAAATGACCACTAATATGAAACAAATATCCCAGAAACCCAGAGAAAAACTGGCATAGGTCACAAACAGAGATCCTTGTGCCAAGAGGGAGCCCAGGGTGAGGGCGCCATCTCAAATGAGATTTGTCTTTCTCAGATGAGGAAGTGGATTTGGGGGTTGTTGATGTTTTAGTCACTCAGTCATGTCTGACTCTTTGTGACCCCATGGACTGTAGCCCACCAGGCTCCTCTGTCCATGGGATTTCCCAGGTAAAAATACTGGAGTCGGTTGCCATTTCTTCCTCCAGGGGCTCTTCCAGACCCAGGGATCTTTCCAACCCATGTCTTCTGCATTGGCAGGCAGATTCTCTACCATTGAGCCACCTCTAAATGGGATGTCTGCCTTCTCATGGCAAACACGAGAGCTCAAATCCCAGACAACTGCTGGAGAGGGATACTGAATGGGGCCAACAGATTTAGCAACTTACTTTAATTGCTTTTCTCTTGACCAATTTTCTAAAGATCACATAGATCACTACTCTAAATTGAGTGTAAAGAAGTCCCTCACAGCTTCTGAAATGTGGTCAGTTAAAGCCCAGATTTTAAACCAGAGAGGAAAAGTAAAGCAGATCTTTTGCCCCCTCTGGATTGTAATGATACTAATAATAATGATAAAAATGACGATGATGATCATGACTGTAAGGACTCATATTTACTGAGTGCTAACCATATACCAGGGGCTGTCTTATTTGCACTTCACAACAACCCTCAAAGAGGTACTGTTTTTGCCATTTATAGAAAAAGAACCTGAGGCTAAAAGATGTAAGTGACTTGGGTAAGGTCTTGGAGCTAGTAAGAAAGGTTGTGAACTCTGGATCCAGAGGCCTCTCATGTAAGTACATGTATTGTATGTTACAACGTCATCACAATATTAACCACTTTGTCTAGTCATATGATGGTCTTTGTTCCCTGGAACTCTCCATGCGAGTTACTACCTCATGACTTTTACAGCTGCTGAACCCTCTACTTGGACTGCCTTCCTTTCTTTCCTGGGTTGGCATCTTATCGTCATTCATAGTCTCTGTTCAAAAGGCACATCGTCAGAGAGAGATTTTCCCTGACACTACTGGACTCCCACTCCCACCAGTCATTAGCACACAATTCTGTTTTATCATCTCCATGACATCTGTTAATGTTACTTGTCTACTGTCTGTTTTTCCACCATCAAGAACAGTGCCTGACACAGTAGGTGCTTGCTAAGTATGTCACTTGGTAAATAACTCATTAGTCTGAACCAATCAGATGAATCTAAAGACTAAAGATTTTTCCTTTTTTTTTTTTTTTTTTGAGACAGAATCTGAGAATACTCTATTAGAAAGATACTAAGTGAGCAACGGGCAGACAGAAGAGCTGCTTCAAAACTCACCTGGTGACAGAGCCTTCTTTTATCCACCCACCAAAATGATAATTTCTCTCTTACTATGTCCCAGCCCCCAGACCCTGTTTGTCAATGAGTGTGCATCTCTTTAGGGTGTTCATCTTCTAAAACACAGGGGCTAGTCTTTTCTCACTCACATACCCTAACACAACCCTCTGCACACATCAGGTGCTTTAGCAGTGCTGTCCAGTAGCTGAGAGACCAAAAAAGACATGTCCCTTTAAAGGAAGCCTGCATGGCCACAACAGGGGAGACACACACCCAACACACTTACCTGTAGAGTCTGAGCCCTAAGGACACAGATGGTCCCCATCAGGTAAAAGGCATCATCCAAAGGAAGATTTATGGTAGATGACCCACAGTCAGGTCTGGAGAAGAAGCTGTGGGACAGTACAGGATGTTCTAAGGGAGAGAGAGACACACAAGTGACAATCTAATAGAAAGGCAGGCCAGGTACACCAAAGAACAGTCACCTGTCCCATCCGTGTGCCATTTATCAACCCATTGACAATTTTCAGAATTCCGAACCACCAATTTTTCCTGTCTTCCTTCCATTCCAACCACCCTTCCCACCCTGGTCTCCACCAGAACAAGGAGTCATTACTGGGAAATAATTGTGAGTTTAGGGTGATTTTTCAGTCTTCCAATCTTACCTTGTGAATGGACGTTTTAACTCCAAAAGAAATTTGCTCCTCTTATTTACACGGACCACATGGGTATCAAATATGTGTAATTTGTGTGTACATAGAATCAAGTATTTTTTAAGGTATTTGACTTTTAGTTTCCAAGGCATGTGACAAAGATAACTGACAACCACTGTGTGAGCTAATTTTCATTCTTTACTTACTCATTCATTCATTTGTTATATTTTTAGAGCTCAGTGGCAAAGAACTGAGTTAATTATATTCTTAGTTCATGGCATATTATGAACACAGATAAAATTCCCACTCTCATTTTATTTTTTCTCTCTGTCCCTTTCCCACCCACAGGCACCCACTATTATCTACCACCTTTAACATGTGGTCAAATATACCACCTTGTCAAATATGTTGTAAGTTGCTTCAGTGGTGTCCGACTCTTTGCAGCCCCACAGATTGTAGCCCACCAGGCTCTTCTGTCCATGGGGTTTTCCAGGTGAGAATACTGGAATGGGCTGCTGTGCCCTCCTCCAAGAGATCTTCCCAACCCAGGAATAGAACCCACATCTCTCATGTCTCCTGCATTGGCAGGCAGGTTCTTTACCACTAGCGCCACTTGGGAAGCTGAAGTTAAGTCGCTCAGCTGTGTCCGACTCTTTGCTACCCCAGGGACTGTAGCCCACCAGGCTCCTCCGTCCATGGGATTCTCCAGGCAAGAATACTGGAATGGGTTGCCATTTCCTTCTCCAGGGGATCTTCCCTACCCAGGGATCGAACCCAGGTCTCCTGCATTGCAGGCAGATGCTTTAACCTCTGAGCCACCAGGTACCAGGCCATATTTGACTGGGGCTTCCCGGGTGGCACTGACTTCCCTGGTGGCTCAGACGGTAAAGCTTCTGCCTACAATGCGGGAGACCCGGGTTCAATACCGGGTTCTCCCTTCTCCAGGAGATCTTCCCGACCCAGGGATTGAACCCAGGTTTCCCACATTGTAGGCAGACACTTTACTGTCTGAGCCACCAGGGAAGTCAGCGCCACCCGGGAAGCCCCAGTCAAATATGTAGCCTGGTTCTATGTACTATTATGCTTTCACAATTTACAAAAGTTGTCTTGTGCTATAGATCTCATTGTTTCTCAATGAACAACATGTTTTTAAGATCTAACCATGTGGTATTACGTATATCTAGAGTTCATTACTTTTAACTACTATAAAGTTTTCTATATTGTATATTTCCCCCAAATTTTACTTGTTCATTTCCCTAATGATTACACCTAGGCTGTCTCCAACTCCCTCCTACTACAAACAACACTATGACATACATAGTGTAAGTCCCCTTAGACACAGATCTCTGCAGCTTCACCTCTGTGGTATCTCCATCCAGTGATAGGATTACTGAGTTACAAGATAACTGACTTAATTTCACTCTGTTTTCCAGGATGGCTTCATGAGTTTACATTCCTCTCGACACTGTATTAGTGTTTTCACTTCTCAAATCCTCACCAATATTTGGTATTATTCATACTCTTAATTGTTGCTGTTCTGATGTGTGTACATTGCTACTCATTGTTTTTTTTTAATATAAATTTGAAACATGTATAATATCATATACTCATTGGTTTTTTAAATTTTTCATTCTTTACTTACTAATGAGTTTGAGCATCTTTTCACATATTTGTTGGGCTATTTACCTCAGATTCAAGCCCTAGATCTTTTAATGGTCCCAAGACAGTATTTATATTAATTTATCAGTGTGTGGTTCCTGAAACCTTGAGAATTTCAAATTCTGATCCTGTATTCACATTAAGACACACAGATTTAGGTTTTGATTTCCTCTAAATAGCACATATTTTTCCTCAAACTCTGACAGAGTTAGCACACTTACTCTTCATCTAAGCCAATAGGCAGAATTTTACTGATCATTTTGTCTCTAAGTTTTATGTGTTGGTCCCTGAACAAGCGTTTACTACTCCAGATTGCAGTCAATGGAATCAATGTATGATTTAAAAATCACTTAGGCCCAGCACAAAATCAACTCCTTATCACTGTGTCCTGTACTTTATCCTTTCTTTTAATGTTGTCTATGCAATACACTCCTTAGGTTATGTTTAAGCAATAATTTCCTTGATTTGTAGAAGGAAAGAGCCATCCTTATCAGCTCTGTCTACCATGTTACCATATGACCTCACCTTGTAAATTTTGCTATAACTTTTTAAAGTCTAATTAATGTTTGTGGTCCACCAAAACCTTTGATCACAGGGGTAGCAGAGAGGGTGCCAACAGTAGAAGGGCATTTATATTACCAATGAAGGGCTGCATAACTCATGAATTTCATATAAATAAGATTAAAAACTCTATTGATTACCATTAGAAACATCTTTCAGAGTCAGGATGACTTTAACATATTCATAAGTAGAGGTGTTATTGGATTCAGCATCTCCTCTTTTGAAATGACAGCAAAATTCAATATGTTTTCCCACTTAAAAAAAAAAACAAAAACAGACACAAAACAATTTTACATTTATATTCAACTATATTCTGAAGGATTATTTCATATGACTATTGTCTCACTTAGACTAGATTTTTAAAATATTATTTTATTTTCATGAATATTAGCACTTGCATAGCTGTCTATGTTGTGTCTATAGAGTGGCTCAGTTCAGTTCAGTCGCTCAGTTGTGTCTGATTCTTTGCGACCCCAGGGACTGCAGCACCCCAGGTCTCCCTGTCCATCACCAACTCATGGAGTTTACTCAAACTCATGTCCATCGAGTTGGTGATGCCATCCAACCATCTCATCCTCTGTTGTCTCCTTCTCATCCTGCCTTCAATCTTTCCTCTACCCCATAGAGTGGGGTATCACCTAAAACATAATTTACATAATACTAATGCAATTATACAAAAGCTGAAAAACTCAAGGTTCATGATAAAGTACAAGATTTAATAGTGGGGAAAGTTTAACATTAGAAATAAAATTTATGAAACTATAGTAAGTTAAATTAATATATGATCAGCAGCTATATTGGCTCTAATGTCTTTATTATTCCTTTAAGTGATATCTGTCTCTTAAAATCTAAGCATCTACTATTTGAAAAAAAAAAATCTGTACCTGAACATGAAACAGGAATCCTGAAAGCCATCTTTGAAAATATTTCACTTTTCTCGTCATCAGGCAGAAGGCTTAAGAAGCTTTTACCCACAATGTCATTCTCAAGAGGGAAAGAGGGAATCAATTTTGTTAAATGCATTACTGGCATTTAATTTATTTATCTCCTTACCTCCATTAAGCTTATCACCTGCCCCACCTCAGCCATCTTATAGTCAGACCTGTTAAACTTCTAAAGTCTCAATTCATATTGACCCATTCTATGACCATCACCTCCTACCTTTCCAATGTGTTCATGCAAGTATTTGTTTATTTGGTTGTGCTGGGTCTTAACTGTGGTATGTGGGATCTTTGATCTACCTTCCATCATGACAGGCCCCCTGCATTGGGAGCTCAAAGTCTTAGCCAGTGAACCACCAGGAAAGTCCCTCAAAAGTATTTTAAATAGCATCAACTCCCTGACATTCTCTTCCTGTCTTTTTGTATACCACTTATCACTACCTGACATCATAGTCACATGTATAAAATATACAATATAAAATTAAAAATGGATAGGGTCCCTCAATAAAATATAACTTGCATTAAAGGAGAAACCTTGACTGCCTTATTTACTGCTACATCCTCAACACCTAAAACATAGTCTGGCATGAGTGAGCACCAATAAATATTAGTTGGATGAATGAATAATGCTGTACCACGTAGTTGAAATGTGGTGACATGAATTAACTGAATATCAGACATTAAGTAAAGAGTTTTTAATGTGATAGAAACAAAATAATAAGCAAAGTACTCTTTGTAGTTTAATGATGGTTTTGGGTGATGAATTACAAATTAAAAAGATTTTAACTGATTAATATTATTAATCTACAGTCAAAATTCAGAAATATACTTTTATGGTCCATTTGTAGAAGCCAGCCTACAAATTGGCCAATGCTCAAATTAGCAGATGGATCCTGTCTCAATCAAGAAAAATCTTGGCTCAATTCAGGGCAGAAATATAACCCTAGTTTAGCAAAGAAAACATGAATTAATAGGCAATAGTTTTTGACAATGAAACCACGTAGTAAGAAACTGACTTCTCAAAAGAATAGAATATTTTTCTTTCAACTTAACTTTTTCAATGAAAATACTTTATTGATTTAGTTATAAAATACACTTTAGGTACCAAACCAAGTTACCTCTGATCAGTAGAGATCACTCATTCATTCCTTCACCTAACACCTGATTAATAGCTGCTCCATGCCAGAACATTGTACTAGGTACATTCAAACAAACTAGCTCACCTAATCAGATTCCCTGTGAGAAGAACTCTCCTCTGTTGAATTCATGAGGAAATGGAGGCTTGTCCAATTATGGAATGGAAAGAAGTTCAGAGATGAGATTCACACCCAGCTCTACCCAACTACAAATTCATTGTTCCTTCCGTTACACCACAGCTACCTTGAGTCCAATTGGCTGATTTGCTACTGGGCCAGCTTCTGAATTTTGGATATTTTACATGAAGTAACTCATTATTATTATTATTTTTTTTTTTGCTGAAAGCTATGATAGTTTAAAAAGATGAACCTGACATGACTATTCTAAATTTCAATGAACACAGAGTTCAGTAGGGAAGACGACACATGCACAATTACAATGCAAAGTATAAAATAATAAGTTGAGATCATTCCAGCCCTTGAAATAATAAATAATACAATAATACTCCAACAAGAGGTACAAAGCACTAAGTCTCACCAGTTCTTTCATTGGTAGAAGAAAGTATAGCATTGTCACCTAAAAGAATTCAAAGTTGATAGGGTCCACATGGGGTCTCACTCACCTGGGCGCCTCTGGAATTCAGCAGCATGTCTCTTTGGTATGCTGCTGCCCTGTCACCCTCAGGGGGCAGAGGTGGGAGGTGGAGGGAAATACATTACCAAAAACAAACAGCAGGGGTACACCAGCAACTGACACTTGGGGCATACATCCAACAACTTCACAGAACACATTCTTCCTCTCCAAACAATCATAACGCCCTGCAGAGCAAAGGAAATCCCTGTCCTCCAATATGTGGATGATCTTCTCCTTTATAGTCCTTGGCTTACACACTCTCAACATCACACTATACAACTCCTTAATTTTCTAGCTGATAGAGGCTATCCAGTATCTCCCACCAAGGTTCAGCTTTGTCTTCCTAGAGTCACCTATCTCGGAGTCCTTTTAACACCAACAAAAAGATACATTACTACCAATAGAAAGTCCCTTATATCTACCCTACCACTCCCTATAGCAAGTGTTATTAGTGCTCAGTCTGGGTTTTGCATTTTTGTATTGTTATCTTGTTTTATAGGTTGTCAGCCCCTCCCCTAATTTCCCCTTCCTCTCTGCCATCTTATCCTGAACTAACGCCCAGAACAGGAGGAAACAGGATGACACCATTTAAAGGCAGGGAAGAGCCAAAGTAGAGATTTGGTTCCAGCTTTCAGGTGCTAACTACCTACTGTGCAGGGCATGATGCATAACATTGTTTTGTTCCCAGTGTACAGGATCTTTGCACACGTGTCTGAATCATCGAGGGATTTCCTCTGCTCTGCAGGGTGTTATGTATCATTTGGGGAGGAAGCATGTGATCTGTGAGGTTGTTGGGTGTATGCCCCAAGTGTCAGTTGCTGGTGTACTTCTGCTGTTTGTTTTTGGTAATGCTGTATTTCCCCTCAGCTCCCACCTGTGGCCCCCTGAGGGTGGCAGGGCAGCAGCATAACAAAGAGACATGCTGCTGAATTCCAGAGGCGCCCAGGTAAGTGAGACCCCTTGTGCACCCTGTCAAAAGTGAGCAGTTTTGTTTTTTTTTATCATGCACATTCTCTTGGATGGAAATAGCAGCCATAAGTTACTTATTAATTAACTACATTCTTTAAGGAAGGTGACAGTGACAATGCATGCTTGAGCATGCTCAGTCATTAAGCTGTATCCAACTCTTGGCAACCCCATGGGTTGCCGCACATGAGTCCTCTGTCCTCCACTGTCTCCTGAAGCTTGCTCAAACTCATGTCCATTGAGTTGGTGATGCCATCCAACCATCTAATCCTCTGTCATCCCCTTCTCCTTTTGCCTTCAATCTTTCGGCATTAGGGTCTTTTCCGATGAGTCAGTTCTTTGCATCAATCAGGTGGCCAAAGGAGTGGAGCTTCAGCTTCAGCATCAGTTCCTCCAATGAATATCAGGATTGACTGGTTTGATCTCCTTGCTTTCCAAGGGACTCTCAAGAGTCTTCTCTAGCACTACAGTTTGAAAGTGTCAATTCTTTGGTACTCAGCCTTTTTTATGATCCAACTCTCATATCCATACATGACTACTGGAAAATCCATAGCTTTGACTAAATGGACTTTTGTCAGCAAAGTGATATCTCTGCTTTTGAATATGCTGACAGGGTGGGCATGGTTTCCCAAGTGGCACTAGTGGTGAAGAACTCACCTGCTAATGCAAGAGACAAGGGTTCAGTCCCTGGCTTAGGAAGATCCCCTGGAACACTCCAGTATTCTTGCCAGGGAAATCCCATAGTCAGAGGAGCCTGGCGGGCTACAGTCCATGGGGTTGCAAAGAGTCTGACACGACTGAAGCAACTTAGCAAAGCAAAAAAAGTTTGTCATAGCTTTTCTTCCAAGGAGCAAGCACCTTTTAATTTCATGGCTGCAGTCACCATCTGCAGTGATTCTGGAGCTCAAGAAAATGAAATTGGTCACTGTTTTCAAATTTTCCCCATCTATTTGCCATGAAGTGATGGGACCAGAGGCCATGATCTTTGTTTGTTGAATGTTGAGTTTCAAGCCAGTTTTTTCACTCTCCTCTTTCACCTTCATCAAGAGGCTCTTTAGTTCCTCTTTGCTTTCTGCTTAATCTAGGGTGGCTTCATCTGCATATCTGAGGTTATTGATATTTCTCCTATCAGTCTTTATTCCAGCTTGTGCTTCATCCAGCCTGTCATTTCGCATGATGTACTCTGCACAGAAGTTAAACAAGCAGAGTAACAATATACAGCCTTAATGCATTCCTTTCCCAATTTGAAACCAATCTTTTTTTTTTCCATGTCCAGTTCTAACTGTTGCTTCTTGACCTGTATACAGGTTTCTCAAGAAGCAGATAAGGCAGTCTGGTATTGCCATCTCTTTAAGAATTTTCCACAGTTTGTTGTGATCCACACAGTCAAAGGCTTCATCCACATAGTAAATGAAGCAGAAATAGATGTTTTTCTGGAATTCCCTTGCTTTTTCTATGATTCAACAGGTGGTGTCAATTTGATCTATGGTTCCTCTGCTTTTTCTAAATCCAGCTTGAACATCTGGAAGTTCTTGGTTCACGTACTGCTGAAGCATAACTTGGAGGATTTTGAGCATTACCTTGCTAGTATGTGAAATGAGTACAATTGTACAGTAGTTGGAACATTCTTTGGCATTGCCCTCCTTTGGGATTGGAATGAAAACTGACCTTTTCCAGTCCTGTGTCTATTGCAGTTTTCCAAATTTACTGGCATATTGAGTGCAGCACTTTAACAACATCATCTTTTAGGATTTGAAATAGCTTAGTTGGAATTCCATCATCTCCTCTAGCTTTGTTCATAGTGATGCTTCCTAAGGCCCACTTAACTTTACACTCTAGGATGTCTGGCTGTAGGTGAGTGATCACACCATCATGTTTATCTGGGTCATTAAGACCATTTTTTGTATAGTTCTTCTATGTATTCTTGCCACCTCTTCTTAAAATCTTCTGCTTCTGTAAGGTCCATACCATTTCTATTCTTTATTGTGTCCATCTTTGCATGAAATGTTCCCTTGGTATCTCTAATTTTCTTGAAGAGATCTCTGGTCTTTCCCATTCTATTGTTTTCCTCTATTTTGTTGCATTGTTCACTTAAGAAGGCTTTCTTATCTCTCCTTGCTATTCTTTGGAACTCTGCATTCAGACAGGTATATCTTTTCTTTTCTCCTTTGCCTTTCACTTCTATTCTTTTCTCAGCTATAAGCCTCCTCAGACAACCATTTTTGCCTTTTCACATTTCTTTTTCTTGGGGATGGTTTTGATCACTGGCTCCTGTACAAGGTTATGAACCTCCATCCATAGTTCTTCTGGCACTCTATCAGATCTAGTCCCTTAAATTTATTTGTCACTTCCACTGTACAATCATAAGGTATTTGATTTAGGTCATACCTGAATGGTCTAGTGGTTTTCCCTACTTTCTTCAATTTAAGTCTGAATTTTGCAATAAGAAGTTAATGATCTGAGCCACAGTCAGCTCCATATCTTATTTTTGCTGATTGTATAGGGCTTCTCCATTTTTGGCTGCAAAGAATATAATCAGTCCCATTTTAGTATTGACCATCTGGCAATGTCCATGTGTAGAGTTGTCTCTTGTGCTAGAGTGGTATCTTTTGTAAAGTTCTTCTCTGTATTCTTGACACCTCTTCTTAATCTCTTCTGCTTCTGTTAGGTCCTTGTCATTTCTGTCCTACCCTCATAGTCTATTCTTAATACAAGAGCCAGAGTGATTGTGATAAAAGTTAGATTCAGATAATTTCCTGCATCAGCTCCAAATGGTTTCCTCCCATCTCTGAGGAAAAGGCAAAGTCATTACAATGGCCCTAAACCAGGTGACCTCTGTTACTGCTCTGACCTCATCACCTCCTACAACTTTTCTTCTTGCTCACAGCACTCCAGTCCCAGTGGCCTCTTTATGATAGCTTTTCACACCAAGTATACTCCTGCCTTAGTGTCTTTTCATTTGCATTTGCTTCTGTTTGGAACACACTTTCTGCATGACTCACATACTCATCCTGTTCTAGTACCTGTCTAAACATCACCTGATCACACAGGCCTTCACTAACCACACCATGCATAATATCCCACGTCCAGTCACTCTCTGGGTAATATTGTCCCTTACTGACAGATGAGAAATGAAAGCTCATGTAGTTAGCAACTGAGAGTTAAATTTTAATCTCTAGATTATTTGACTCCAAAGACCAAGTTCTTTCCACCTCACCATCCTATCGGCTTGGAATTGCCCAATAGACAGAGGTTCAGTTCAGATGCTCAGTTGTGTCTGACTACTGGAAAAACCACTGCAACACACCAGGCTTCCCTGTCCATCACCAACTCCTGGAGATTGCTCAAACTCATGTCTATCCAGTCAGTGATGCCATCCAATCATCTCATCCTCTTTCACCCCTTCTCCTCCTGCCTTCAATCTTTCCCAGCATTAGGGTCTTTTCCAATGTGCCAGTTCTTCACATCAGATGGCCAAAGTATTGGAGCTTCAGCTCCAGCATCAGTCATTCCAATGAATACTCAGGACTGATTTCCTTTAGGATTGACTGGTTTGATCTTTTGCAGTCCAAGGGACTCTAAAGTGTTTTCTCCAAAACCACATTTCAAAAGCATCAATTCCTCAGCACTTAGCTTTGTTTATGGTTCAATTCTCACATCCATACATGACTACTGGAAAAAACACAGCTTTGATTAGATGGACCTTTGATTTTTAATGAAATTTTAGATTCCTGGAGCTGAGCTCCAGAAATGGTTTTGTCTCCATATTTATATGAGATGGGTGATTTATAAAATGAAATTTTAAATCAAAGCTTGGTAAAAAAATCACAAGCTGTTAAAAACTAAGAGTTAGGATTTAAACACAAGTGTGAAACTGTGTCCCAGGTATGGTCCTTTTCAACCCTGTGTTAAAATAATATGGGTTTCCTTTGTGTCTCAGCTGGTAAAGAATCCTCCTGCAAGGCAGGAGGTCTGGGTTTGATCCCTGGGTTGGGAAGATCCCCTGGAGAAGGGGAAGGCTGCCCACTCTAGTATTCTGGCCTAGAAAATTCCATGGACTGTATAGTCCATGGGGTCACAAAGAGTCGGACATGACTGAGTGACTTTCACTGGAAAGAATATATAAATTCATTTCCACTTAATATTTATGTACAGAGAAATACTTATAGCTTTACTTCCCTGGTGGCTCAGGTGGTAAACATCTGTCTACAATGAGGGATACCCAGGTTAGATCCCTGGGTCGGGAAGATCCCCTGGAGAAGGAAATGGCAACCCACTCCAGTACTCTTGCCTGGAAAATCCCATGGACGGAGGAGCTTGGTAGGCTGCAGTCCATGGGGTCGCTACAAGTCAGACACGACTGAGCGACTTCACTTCACTTTTACTTTAAGTACACCAAGCTCAGATTACCACGTACCTGGTTTAAGATGAGCAGTTCGAACTCATGTCCCAGACACCTCTACTTTAGGGTGACTCTTTGCGTGTGTGTTTGTTACCTGAAATGTTGGATGGTGAAAGAGTCTCTTAAGAGTGAAAGCTCTGAACCAAAATGCATAAAAAATCAAGGATAACAGTATAAAAATCCTCATAGGAGGATCCTCAGGTAAAATCACTGGTCTCAGTCAATGGCCAATTTGCTTTAAGTAATATTAAATATTACAAGAATTTAGGTAGTTTTCTGGTCTTCACTATAACAAACTTTAATGAATGATGTATTACATTCATATTCTTTCTTTTAATGTACATTTAATAAGACCATTCTCCTTCTATGATAAGATTCCTCTAAAGTCCAAGGCAATGAATATCTCGAATGCTATGCATGCTAAGTTGCTTCAGTCATGTCCAACTCTTTGGAACCCCATGGACAGCAGCCCACCAGGCTCCTCTGTCCATGGAATTCTCCAGGCAGGAATACTGGAGTGGGTTGCCATCTCCTTCTCTAGGAATATCTCTAATATTTGCATTTTATTCAGCTGTTTTGGTATCTTATAAATATAAGCTGAATTTAGAAATGTAAATTGCTTTCTAAAAGAAAGGAAGAGAATGAAGAGTTTAAAAATGGATACAGATACCTTTAAATAAAGAGAAAAAAAGGAGAAAAGCTCTCTGAGTTTCTGAGTGGGCCATAGAACATGCCTACTGGAACAGTATAACTAGTGGAATAAGCATGTAATCCTCTTTGAACTTAACTGAAGAATAATTTAACAAAAATTCTATTAATGTGTGTGGTTCAAACTTGAATGCTACAGATCTGTGGGTGAGGGTGTGTCGAGTTCTTCAGACAATTCTGTGGAGTGAGGAATGTCCAATGAAAGCAATAATCCAGATATGATTAACACAATCAGTCAAGTGACAGATTTGGGAGTGGTGGTTGTTGTGGATGTATGCTACACATTTCCTTTTCACACACAGTCATGCATGCAATATGATGGTTTGCAGTCCTTTCATGTTTAAGTGATATACGTGGTGGGTGTACAGCCTGAAGATCCAGAAAAAAAATTAGGAAATCATATTCTAAGTCAGTGGTGCTGAGAAGAGTGTAGAAAGCTCTCCTGAGAGGGATATAGTGACACCAAAGACTCAGGAAGAACTGACTATTTTGAACACCTGATACTCTGACTATAACACATGTGAGTGTCTCTCCAGCAATATGTACAGCATTGCTAAATTAGGCAATCATTTATTTTTTCCCCAAATTAGGTCATGTCTTGTTCTTCAACATAAAGAAACAAAATGCAAATCAGACCTGGAAATGGATGTCATGAGCTAGCATGACCAAATCATGACATTCATTGTTTAATCAGTATGTGGTAGACTCAAATGTACAAAATCAGACACATCCATCTGGTTGAGGGCTGCCTGGCAAAGCAGTCACCTTGGGGACCATCACCTTCAAGGGCAGTTTACAAACCACACACCAGTGCACACCCAGTGTTTCATTACCTTATGTCACAGTTTGTTTCTTATAGCTTTAAAACTGAAACCAATGGAGAGGAAAATAAACCAGGTGCACATTTTGACAACATTAACACTGTCTTCTCTGATGAGTTGTATGCTGCTAAAAACAAATAATGAACCCCTATACAACAAGGCGAATGATCCTTTCCCAAAAACTGAGAGAACTTACAGGTAAATGGCCAAGAAGTGAAGTGATGCGACGGGCCACGGAAATTATTATTCCATCTGTGCTCACTATTATCATAAATCCATCCAATGACTAATGAAAATAGAATAATAATCTAATTAAATAGTGGAACAGTAATAAAATGATAACTTTATTTCTAAATGCATAAATAATTATAATCACACACTGAAAATGTATTGTGGTCCTTAAATATCAATAAAGGAAGCCCAGAATTAATTAAAATTCCATTATCCTGCCTCCTACACAGAATCTACTTAACCTTAAGCATGAGATGTTTATCAAATGATGTTTCACTTAGACAAACACATTTCAGTGTACACCCAATTAACACAAAATTCTCCAACACAAGCTAGGAAGATTCATTTCCATGTGTTGGTTATTTCACACTTAATTCAAAATTAATTCCAAAAACAGTAAGAATATTTTAGAGGGCATTTTCATTTGTAGTTAGTTTAGTCATCTACTTATAAATATGGCTATTGCCTTCACTTTCCTGCTATATAATGGGACAGATATCCAGACAAATGCCTCCTGGTAAAGAACACCTAAAATGATGGATGAAATTTATAAAACAGGGAGAAGCTTATGGTAAAGTACGGGAAAAAATCTGATACAGAAATGACTAGAACATGGGAAGTCAAAGGATATTGAAGCTTGCATATGCTTCCGAGCATGGGAAGCACATGCTTGGGAGCATCTATGCTACATTGATGGCACAGAGTCAGGGGGACAGAAAACAAAGCTTGGACCCACACAAAGTGGGGGGTTGAAATCAAAGACTCCCGTATCAAGCCAGGAAAGGAACACTCTCAGCAGACAAAATAGAAAGATCTTATCCAACAAAGAGTGCCAGGGAACTCATAATCTGCCTATCTTGCCTCAGCCTCAGCTCTGGCTAGAAAAGGAAAAGAAGAACTGGTCTCCTCTGGGAATTGCAAACAGAAGCCCACACTCACACTAACTACCTGTGTAGCCCTCAACACTCCAAGTCTATTATTTACTTTCAAATGGTCCTGACTCCAAATATCTAGGAAAAATAAATTGAAATCACCTCTTGAGAATGATTTTAAAACCAGGGCTCAAAGAATGTAGATAAATTTCCAAATAACATAAGTTTGTCATAAATGATTAACAAATGCGGGAAAAACATGAAACATGAACAAGAGGCAGTGTAAAGAATAAAATGCAGAATGAGATTTAAAACTGCACATACAAGAAATATCAGAGACAGAATATAAAATAAGTACAATAAGTATGCTTAAAAGCAACTATACTGCAATAAAAATTAATAAAAAAATATATATACACAAAAACATGCTTCCTATGCTTAAATAAATCTTAAAAGGGTATTGAAAATATAATGAAGGAAGAGGAGACTCCTAACTGACTAGGCAGATATGAAAATTAATCAAAAGAAATGATATCATCAAAATAAAAACTCAATATGTAGGTCAAATAGCAAGTTAGAGCATAGGTGGAAAGATCATTTTTGAAGTGGAAGACAAAGCTGAAGAAATGACTCAGATGCAACACAAGGAGACAAAGGAATGGAAGATAAGAGAAATGAAATGAGACAGAGAAGAGTGGGAAAGTGCACTGGACATTTTACACATGTTCACTTTAAGATATTGTACAGAGAAAGAAGTCAGAGCTGAGAGATGGCAATTCTCTCAAGGATGCATAACAAGTAAGTAATAAAGGCACAGTTCATATCCTTCTCCATCTGACTCAAAGGATCATGGTCATTCGGGCTTTAGTCTGTGGCCTTTGAACTCAGTAAAACCTACCAGTTCCTTTGGAAGTAGAAACCATAAACATCTCATGTCCTTGAGGAAAAAAAAAAAGTAAGGAATGAAAAGGCTTAATCTGTAGAATCTAACAACCTGTGTTGAATGAATCTTCCAGATAATTAATTAACTTGCCACTAAACTATGCAAACACTTGTTCATTTTTGTTGTCACTGGAGATCAGTGGGTTCAGTTGGCATAAGAAACATCCAGGCAGCCTGCTAGACATGAAGGCTCCTGGCCCTACTAAGATAGAGATTCCAATTCAAATATTTTAAGGTGGGTCTCAGGAATCTGTGTTTTTACCAAGTTCCCTAGGTAATTCTGTAGGTAGAGTCCCCTAGTCACACTTCAAAAAACAGTATTCTGTATCTTTTACTACATGCATTCTACATATAAAGCAATCAGAGAACAAACTCCCTCTTACTTGTAGTGTCTTCTGGATAAAATCCTCGTAGTTCTGAAATGATGGGGTCCAATTCAGTGTTTCTATAGACATTTTTATAAGGAAGAAAGGATAAAAAATGGTCACATTAAAATGATTAGCTTATGGGTATTAGATTTTTCAAAGTTATAATTAATTTTATAGAAAAGACTCTCATGAGAAAATGCTGAGTGCTAATGAAGAATCTGAGGTAGACTAACTAATTGCTTATAAGCTATCATCAACAAAGAAGTGTTTGGAATTGAAAAAGACCTTGAAGATCATCCATCTCAATTTCTACTGTACGCAGGATGATCTTTCTAACAACGTTATGATTTTCAATTCCCAGTTCTTTCCCTTTCTTGACTTCTGTAAGTCTTCTGAATTCTACCCAAACCCAATATTCACAATATACCAGATAAGGTACAGGCTATTGAATGCTCCAGGTGTATTAAGACACTGCATTCCAGGCAGATGCTTTAACCTCTGAGCCACCAGGGAAGCTGGCGAAAATGTCCTCAGTCCCTGGCTAAAATACAGAATTCCATGACTGTTCCATCAAATTAAGTTTTTAGCAAAGGCCCTCAACTAGACAATACTTAAGCTGTATCTTGTAATTCTCCAAAGCTGCAGATATTCTTCTGTCTCCCCTACCCCCTTCTCCATGTTTCAAGGTTTTCTGGTTTTCCCAATGAACAGTTTCAGCTCCTGAACTAACTCAGAGTGTCTGCTATCAACATCCACCCCACTTCACCTCCCCCAATCCCACCTGTTCCACTGACTTCACTAACCCGGGGACCTCACTAACACAGCCCTCCAATCTCCAGTTATTTGAATGTATGTCCATAAATGTTTGTTTCTTCTCCTCACAAAAATGGTGAGGAGACCCATAAAACTGTAATGCCTATTCATAATGTTACATCCTTTGACAAAGACAAATATAACAGCAGCACTTGCTCTCTTGGTGGGCAGGAGTCTCAGATCCTTTTCTATGAGTAGATACGAAGGGGCCCAGGCATGAGCAGAAGAGCTCCTGAACCCTCACTTAAGAGGGCATGAGAAGAGGGTGTGTAACTACGTGGGAAGGAAGAATAATATAACACATAAACCATGCCGGTTGCACAACTGCCTCACAATCAGTGTTCCTGACCCCTGTCCCAGCCTGGAAACTGAATTCTGGTCACAACTTCTCCAACTCAGAAAACAAACCATGCCCCTCTCCCATGGCTGATTTCTGAGGTCATTCCCCCACTGACTTTCAGGCCCATCTAGTGACTTTCATCTCCTATACTCCCTACAAAGAAATATAAAAGACAAAAGACAGTCCATATATTTCCAGAAAATAAAACCTATGTATTTTATAAAACAAACATAAAGGGCTTTTCTACATTACTATATTACCCATGAACTTGTTCTTGTTTTGTTTCTAGGGTAGGCACCATATACAATTCTTCACTAAAACCCCAGTGTCCCACATAGTACTTAACTCACAATAGGAACTTGGCAACTCTTGTTAAGCTGAACCTCATTTATTCATTTGATTAACTACCACGTACTGGGCTCCTACTACATATCCTACTCTGTTTTAGAGGCTAATGATAGAGCACGAACAAGACAAATAAAATGACCATTCTTTTGAATCTTACAGACTGGTGGGGAAGGTAGACAGATAGCCAACACATAGACCAGGGAATTGGTGGTTGCATATACCTTGAAGTACAATAATTTCAACTGGGTGTATGGGGAAAGCCTTGCTGAGAAAGTGAAAAATGGCAGAAAGAGAGCCATGTGAAAATCCGGGAGCAAGGAGAGCATCTCAGGCAAAAGAAGCAGTAAGTACAAAGGGAGACAGGAAAGATTTTGGCCAATTTAAATAACAGGAGGTCAAAGGGACTACTGTAGGGTGACCAAGGGATAGAGCAGTGGGAAATGAAGTCTGAGAGACAGGCAGAACCAGATTATGTAGTGTACATGAGGGAGCCATCATTGTTTTGAGTGGAACAGCATGTGCTTTCAAGCAGAAGAGTGACATATGTTTTTTTTTCTAATACTTGTATTAGAAAATATATTTTCCTATATTTCGTTAAGGCAAACATGAACGAGTTCCCTGAGCAGGGGCCCCTGCATCGAGAGCATTGGATCCCAACCACTGAACCACCAGGGAAGTCCCTTGATATATATTTTTTAAAGATCACTATGGCTGTTTATGAAAAATAGGTCAAACTAAAGCACATCTGGAGAAACGCTGGACTGGAAGAAGCACAAGCTAGAATCAAGATTGCCAGGAGAAATATCAATAACCTCACATATGCAGATGACACCACCCTTATGGCAGAAAGTAAAGAGGAACTAAAAAGTCTCTTGATGAAAGTGAAAGTGGAGAGTGAAAAAGTTGGCTTAAAGCTCAACATTCAGAAAATGAAGATCATTGCATCCGGTCCCATCACTTCATGGGAAATAGATGGGGAAATAGTGGAAACAGTGGCAGACTATTTTTTTGGGCTCCAAAATCACTGCAGATGGTGACTGCAGCCATGAAATTAAAAGACGCTTACTCCTTGGAAGAAAAGTTATGACCAACCTAGAGAGCATGTTCAAAAGCAGAGACATTACTTTGCCAACTAAGGTCCGTCTAGTCAAGGCTATGGTTTTCCCAGTGGTCATGTATGGATGTAAGTGTTGGACTGTGAAGAAGGCTGAGTGCAGAAGAATTGATGCTTTTGAACTGTGGTGTTGGAGAAGACTCTTGAAAGTCCCTTGGATTGCAAGGAGATCCAACCAGTCCATTCTGAAGGAGATCGGCCCTGGGATTTCTTTGGAAGGAATGATGCTAAAGCTGAAACTCCAGTACTATGACCACCTCATACGAAGAGTTGACTCATTGGAAAAGAGTCTGATGCTGCGAGGGATTGGGGGCAGGAGGAGAAGGGGACGACAGAGGATGAGATGGCTGGATGGCATCACTGACTCAATGGACATGAGTTTGTGTGAATTCTGGGAGTTGGTGATGGACAGGGAGGCCTGGCGTGCTGCGATCCATGGGGTAGCAAAGAGTCGGACACGACTGAGCAACTGAACTGAACCGAGCTGAGGGAGCAAAGTGAAGCAAGGGAGCCTCGCTGGAAAGTGTGTTCAAATGGAATAGATGGTGGTGGCCTGGATTAGGTTGGTCCACCAAGGCTATGGAAGTGGCAGAGTGAATGGATTTGAGATATACTTTAGAAGCAAAACTAAAAGGATTTGCTGATGGATTGGTGGAGGACACAAGAATGACAACTGGAGTTTATTTTGAGCTGCTAGAAGAATGGTGGTACTTTTACTGAAACTGGGAAAATCAAGGCTGGGAGTGTGAGAGGAATAGAGAGGTCCTGAATGGTGATGTTACCTTTCCTGTTAGACAACCAAGCAAAGAAGTCACAGAGGAAACTCTCTTGCTGATTTGATAATGAGTATGATTCTCAAGCATAGAGGTAAGGGAGAAGGTTCGGGCTGCAGATAGATTTTTAAAATGGGAGGCACTGACATCCAAGTAGCCCTTCAAATTAAGGGACTGGATGAGATTACGTGGGGAATGACTGTAGACAGAGAAAACAAAAGGTCCTAGGACTGAACCCTAGGGCACATCCATGATTCAAAGTTGAAAAGGGAAAGAGGGGATGGGAAAAAGAGAGAGAGAAGGAATGGCCAATGAGTTAGGAGAGAAACAAGAATCCAGTTACCCAGGTATCCTGGAAGCTGAGAGAAAAATGCTTCAAGAAGGAGGGAGTGGTCACCTGTGCAATGTTTTTGAAATATTATGAAAGATAAGGATAGTTAAGGGACCAAAGACCTCAGCAATGTGGAGGCCACTGCTATTCCTGACAGAAGTAGTTGTTCTGGAGTGGGGGGAGCTCCAGGCTCAGTGAAGTGGGTTGAGAAAGGATGGGGCATGAGGAAGTGAACACAGGGTCAATACAATCATTTCGAGAAGTTTTGTTGTGAAGGGGACACAAAAATAGGGCCACAGCTGAAGGTATCATGGGGCCAAGAAAAAATATTTTTAAGGTAAGAGTGATCTTCTACAGCATGATTACGTGCTTATGAGCGTAACCTGCTAAGACGTTTTGAGTTAAATATACTTAAATATTACAGGTACTATTTGACACCCTTGGGGCCCTGTTTCCCTTAGCAACATTTACATATGCCTTCAAGTGCCTAAGATACAGAAATTTGCACTACTGTTGCCCAGAATACTTCTACTAATTCTCATTTCCTTATTCCACTTTTGCATGAACCTCAATAATGCTTTTAGCATCGAACATAAGAAAATTATAAATAGAGAGAAACTAAATATCCACATAATAGAAGTTGCTTCAGGAGATCATCTCATCATTGCTGCTGCTGCTGCTGTTACTATTTAGTCACTCAGTCGTGTCCAACTCTTTGTGACACCATGCACTATAGCCTGCCAGGCTCCTCTGTCCATGGGATTTCCCAGGCTGGAGTGGGTTACCATTTCCTCCTCCAGGGGATCTTCCCAACCCAGGGATTGAACCTACATCTCCAGCATTAGCAGGCAGATTCTTTACCAGGGAAGCCCCATCTAGTCATTAATCCCACACAATGATGTTTGAGGTAAAGGGAGAGTTCCAGCTGTCCCACCCACAGCTACTTTTCAATATAGCTAAGATCAGCTGAAACCTGTCTTTTGTGAAAGAGCAGAAATACTCTGTGATTTTTCCACTCTGTTTTTCTTCACAGGAGAGCCTTTCCTCTGCAGGAAATCATGTAGTCCTCTGAGGACAGAATTGATGTGCATCTTTTTCTCATCTTCAGACAAATCTCTATATCTAATTGATAAAAGACAAAGAAGGTTATTCATAAGGGTACATGCATGCTAAGTCACTTCAGTTGTGTCTGACTCTTTGCAGCCCTGTGGACTGTAACCTGTCAGGCTCCTCTGTCCATGGGATTCTCTAGGCAAGAATACTGGAGTGTGTTGCCGTTTCCTCCTCCAAGGGATCTTCCCAACCCAGGGATCGAACCTGAGTCTCTTAGTCTCCTGCATTAGCAGACAGGTTCTTTACCACCAGCACCACCTGGGAAGCCCATAGGAAGCCTACAAAGTATTATAATACAATTAGGGTGAGGGATATGAAGTACCCACCAGACAGGTCAAATTTCTCTGAGTTAGTCAAGTTTCCCAGAGGAAGGAGAATTTTGCAGGATGTGAAATAGGAAGGGAGGACAGGGGAGAGGTCTTTGAGGAAAATATCAGTCAATTAGGAATTCATACCGCCTCCTTTTTCTTCCATCATCTTCATCCATTTTTCAGTGATATAAGAAAGAATCCTGAAATCAAAGTGGAGTCACATTTTACTAAGAAACCAATCTATGATGAATCACATAAAGCAATAAGATTAATCAAAATTCTCAATTTCCCTTGAGGAATGCCTACTTCTTTTAAAGAGAATCTCATTAAGCATCTGTAGATGCTAAAGACTTGCTTTATTGTGTGATCCCCAATGAATGTTTGTCACAATAATACTACATATGAATGCATTTGGAAAAAGTTGCAAAAACACTGTGAAGTTACACAACTTAATCCCAAAGTCAGGTACTTGTTGGTTTAATTCTGAACCCTTAGATTCCTTTAAATTCCACTGATTTCACGAAACAAAGACAGATGTGGATTGAAAACTTCATGCCTAGCAAATATATCATGCCACAATAGACAAAAGCCTGCACTTATCATTGATATCACAGAATATCACTGATATCCTTGGCATAGAAGAATGACCTTGACAACACCAGAAGTCTCTGCTTTGAATTGTATAATTAGACTCACACATCATCTCAAGGTTGAAACCTCAAGATAGAATTCAATGACATTAAAATACATGTGCATTAAACAAGAAGGCACTGTTAAAATATAGCAAACATCTTGTAAATGCTCTCAAGAAAATAAGAGAAAGCTCAGGTGTCAAACCCTAGGCAGATACTGAGAACAAGCTGAGAACACACCGACCTGTGCTGCTAGGGAGATGATGAAGCATAACTTACATCCCTCACATCTAGCAGAGTGCTAGGAAAAGACTGAAAAAGTGAACAGAGCTTTCAGATGGGATAACATCAGGCAATCTAAAATATAGGTAACTAGATTCCTAGAAGGGAGAGGAAAAGTAATATTTGGATAATGGCCAATTGTTCCCATACTGGATGAAAAACATAAATTCGTATATTCCTGAAGCTCAATGAATCCAAGAACTAAACACCATGAAAAGCTTACCAAGGCACATCATAAACAAACTGCTGAAAAGCAATTGCAAAGAGAAAATCTTAAAAGCAAAAAGAAATAAAAGACACATTTAATAGAGTGGGGAAGAATGTCCTCTGTCTGACTTATCAGAATAACCCAAGCCAAGAGAAAATGAAACATCTTCAAAGTTCTAGGGGCAAACAAATCAACTTAGAATTCTATATCCACTAAGGATGAGCCCTTCAAAGAAATTGAAGGTAAAATAAAGAACCTGCAGATGAACAAAAACTGGAAGAAGTCAAGGCCAGCATACTAGCACTATCAGAAATGTTAAAGGAAGGACTTCAAATAGAAGGAAAAGGATGCCAGATGGAAAGTTATATCTACATAAAGAAATGAAAATAACTGGAAATAATATGTACATGAGTAAATATAATATTTGCATCTTCAATTTCTTTAAAAGATAACTGAAATAAAAGCAAGGAAATATAAGGTTTGTAATACATATTGATATCAAATCTATTACAATAATAATATAAAAGACTGGAGGGTGGAAAGCAAAAATCTACTGTTATGAGGTTCTTACATTATACATGAAGTGGCACAATATTAATTCACATCAGATAGTAATAAATTGAAGATGTATACTATAAACTGCCTAGAGCAACAAATAAAGCACACATGAGATATAGATTATAAGTCAAAAGAGATAAAATGGAATATTAATTACTCATTTCATCCAGAAGCAGAAAAAGAAGGCAACGAAAACAAAGATCAAATGGGACAAACAGAAAACATATAGAAAGATGGTAGACTTAAACCTCTCTGTATTAATCATTATGTTAACTGTCAGTGGACTAAAGGCACAAATACAAAGCCTAGGAGTGTCAAAACTGGGAACAAAAGTAAGACCAAACTACCTTGTCTACAGGATACTCACTTGAATTATAAAGTCACAGCTTATAAGTAAAATAACAGAAATATATATACTATGTAACCCTAATGACATAAAGCTTAAGTGGTTAATTAATATTAAAGACTCTAGGTAAGGAATAGTCTTAGAGAAAAAGAGGGACATTTCATTATGATAAAGGAGTCAGTTAAGAAGGTAAAACAATCCTAAACAGGTATACTCCTAATTACAAAGTTTGAAAATGAAGTAAGAACTAAAAGGAGGAATAAACAAACCCACGATTACATCTGGTGAGTTCAAACACTCCTCTATCAGTAATTAATGGACCAAATAAAGAGAAAAGAAGTAAGGATCTGGGAGACTTACTATCCTGCCAACAGACTTGGCCTCATTTGATGACAGAGTCCTGCACTAAGCAACTGTAGAACACAGGCTGAACATTCCAACTGTCATGATGATTCAAAATGTACTGGCCCATGAGACCAGTTACAATGAATTTAAATCATTAAAGGCATACAGACTATGTTCTCTGATGAAAACAGAATTAAATTAGAAATCAATAATAAACAGATAAATCCATGGAAAACCCCCAAATATTTGGAAATTAAATAACATCCCTGTAAACCATTTCTGAATCAAAGAATAAACCTTTGGAAAAAGTTTAAACACAGAAAATCAGACAATATTTCTAACTGGATTATAATGAATATTAATGTTAAATTCAAAAATATTTAATAACCTAATTGAAATTTATTAAAATTGCATTATATGTATTTATGGTGTTATATAGTTCCATCAAAAAAAGCCAAATCTCTATAATTACTCAAATCACTTTTTTGTGTTCTTAAATAACACATGATTCTTCATATATACAGTAAAAGAAATGATACAGTGTTAGGAGCTAATTTAACAAAATGTGCATAATTATTACAAAGAAAATAATGTCTTTATTGATTAATATAAAAATATCTAAATAAATAGAAAGATACATCATATTCCTGGGCAGGAATTTTCATAGTTTTATCAGATCTCCCCAACTAATCTACAAATTAACTCTGATCAAAACTCACTATATTTTTGTTTGGGTTTGGTTTTCTATATAACTTCACAAGTTAATTACAGAATTCCCATCAATATCAACAAGTCAGAAATATCTACAATAACTTTGAAGAATAAAAATGTACAAAGATGCTAGACATCAAGACTACATACCTTTGACGTAAATAGATAAGGGCACAAAGCATAGGACAGAAGAGACCCATTAGGAACAGTTTCATGCATACATAGAAATTTGATTTGGATTAAAAAAATCATTATAATTTTGAAATTTCTACTAAATCCCTTAGGATTATACAGGGAAAGTGAGAAATAGATACAAGGGGTTAGATCTGACACAGTGCCTGCAGAACTATGGACAGAGGTCTGTGACATTGTACAGGAGGCAGGGATCAAGACCACCCAAAAGAAAAAGAAATGCAAAAAGGCAAAATGGTTGTCTAAGAAGGCCTTAAAAATAGCTGTGAAAAGAAGAGAAGTGAAAGGCAAAGGAGAAAAGGAAAAATATAACCATTTGAATGTAGAGTTCCAAAGAATAGCAAGAAGAGATAAGAAAGCCTTCCTCAGTGATCAGTGCAAAGAAATAGAAGAAAACAATAGAATGGGAAAGATGAGAGCTCTCTTCAAGAAAATTAGAGATACCAAGGGAACATTTCATGCAAAGATGGGCTCAAAAAAGGACAAATGGTATGCACCTAACAGAAGCAGAAGATATTAAGAAGAAGTGGCAAGAATACACAGAAGAACTATACAAAAAAGATCTTCATGACCCAGATAATTACAATGGTGTGATCATTCACCTAGAGCCAGACATTCAGGAATGTGAAGTCAAGTGGGCCTTAGGAAACATCACTACAAACAAAGCTAGTGGAGGTGATGGAATTCCAGTTGAGCTATTTCAAATCCTAAAAGATGATGCTGCAAAAGTGCTATACTCAATATGCCAGCAAATTTGGAAAACTCAGCAGTGGCCACAGGACTGGAAAAGGTCAGTTTCCATCCCAATCCCAAAGAAAGGCAACGCCAAAGAATGCTCAAACTACCACACAATTGCACTCACCTCACATGCTATTTTAAGTAATGCTCAAAATTCTCCAAGCCAGGTATCAACAATACATGAACCATGAACTTGCAGATGTTCAAGATGGATTTAGAAAAGGCAGAGGAACCAGAGATCAAATTGCCAACATCCAATGGATCATCAAAAAAGCAGAGAGTTCCAGGAAAACATTTACTTCTGCTTTATTGACTGTGCCAAAGGCTTTGACTGTGTGCATAACCACAAACTGTGGAAAGTTCTTCAAGAGATGGGAATACCAGACCACCTGACTTGAGAAATCTGTATGCAGGTCAGGAAGCAACAGTTAGAACTGGACATTGAACAACAGACTGGTTCCAAATAGGGAAAGGAGTACATCAAGGCTGTATATTGTCACCCTGCTTATTTAACTTATAAGTAAAGTACATCATGAAAAACACTGGACTGGATGAAGAACAAGCTGGAATCAAGATTGCCGGGAGAAATATCAATAACCTCAGATATGCAGATGACACCATCTTTATGGCAGAAAGCAAAGAAGAACTAAAGAGTCTCTTAATGAAAGTGAAAGAGGAGAGTGAAAAAGTTGGCTTAAAACTCAACACTCAGAAAACTAAGATCATGGCATCTGGTCCCATCACTTCATGGCAAATAGATGGAGAAACAGTGACAGACTTTATTTTCTGGGCTCCAAAATCACTGCAGATGGTGACTGCAGCCATGAAATTAAAAGACGTTTGCTCCTTGGAAGAAAAGTTATGACCAACTTAGACAGCATATTAAAAAAAGAGAGACATTACTTTGCAAACAAACGTCCATTTAGTCAAAGCAATGGTTTTTCCAGTAGTTGTGTATTTGGATGTGGCATTTGGACTATAAAGAAAGCTGAGCACTGAAGAATTGATGCTATTGAACTGTGGTGTTGGAGAAGACTCTGGAGAGTCTCTTGGACTGCAAGGAGATCCAACCAGTCCATCCTAAAGGAAATCAGTCCTGAATTTTCATTGAAAGGACTGATGCTGAAACTGAAACTCCAATGCTTAGCCCACCTGATATGAAGAACTGACTCATTCGAAAAGACCCTGATGCTGGGAAAGATTGAAGGTGGGAGGAGAAGGGAATGACAGAGGATAAGATAGTTGGATGGCATCACCGACTCAATGGACATGAGTTTGAGTAAACTCTGGGAGTTGATGATGGACAGGGAGGCCTGGCATGCTGCAGTCCATGGGGTCACAAAGAGTTGGACAAGACTGAGCGACTGAACTGATCTGAACTGAACTGAACCATACAGTATGTGTGTATGTGTGTTTTCATATAGCCCTTTCTAGATATGGGGCAACAAAGTTTGTTTGCAAGCTATTTAAATACATGAGTCACAGCCGCACACGCTCAGTGCGCCGGGACGCAGCCCGTGAGGCAGCGGTAAGGAGATACCCCTCATCCAAGGTAAGGAGCAGCAGCTGCGCTTTGCTGGAGCAGCCATGAAGAGATACCCCACACCAAGGTAAGAGAAACCCAAGTAAGATGGTAGGTGTTGCAAGAGAGCATCAGAGGGCAGACACACTGAAACCATACTCACAGAAAACTAGTCAATCTAATCACACTAGGAACATAGCCTTATCTAACTCAATGAAACCAAGCCATGCCCGCGGGGCAACCCAAGACGGGCAAGTCATGGTGGAGAGGTCTGACAGAATGTGGTCCACTGGAGAAGGGAATGGCAAACCACTTCAGTATTCTTGCCTTGAGAACCCCATGAACAGTATGAAAAGGCAAAATGATAGGATACTGAAACAGGAAATCTCCAGGTCAGTAGGTGCCCAATATGCTACTGGAGATCAGAGGAGAAATAACTCCAGAAAGAATGAAGGGATGGAGCCAAAGCAAAAACAATACCCAGCTGTGGATGTGACTGGTGATAGAAGCAAGGTCTGATGCTGTAAAGAGCAATATTGCATAGGAACATGGAATGTCAGGTCCATGAATCAAGGCAAATTGGAAGTGGTCAAACAAGAGATGGCAAGAGTGAACGTCGACATTCTAGGAATCAGCGAACAAAAATGGACTGGAACGGGTGAATTTAACTCAGATGACCATTATATCTACTACTGTGGGCAGGAATCCCTCAGAAGAAATGGAGTAGCCATCACGGTCAACAAAAGAGTCCGAAATGCAGTACTTGGATGCAATCTCAAAAACGACAGAATGATCTCTGTTCGTTTCCAAGGCAAACCATTCAATATCACAGTTATCCAAGTCTATGCCCCAACCAGGAACGCTGAAGAAGCTGAAATTGAACGCTTTTATGAAGACCTACAAGACCTTTTAGAACTAACACCCAGAAAAGATGTCCTTTTCATTATAGGGGTCTGTAATGTAAAAGTAGGAAGTCAAGAAACACCTGGAGTAACAGGCAAATTTGGCCTTGGAATGCGGAATGAAGCAGGGCAAAGACTAATAGAGTTTTGCCAAGAAAATGCACTGGTCATAGCAAACGCCCTCATTAACAACACGAGAATACTCTACACATGGACATCACCAAATGGTCAACACCAAAATCAGATTGCTTATATTCTTTGCAGCCAAAGATGGAGAAGCTCTATACAGTCAACAAAAACAAGACTGGGAGCTGACTGTGGCTCAGATCATGAACTCCTTGTTACCAAATTCAAACTTAAATTGAAGAAAGTGGGAAAAACCACTAGACCATTCAGGTACGACCTAAACCAAATCCCTTATGATTATACAGTGGAAGTGAGAAATAGATTTAAGGGCCTAGATCTGATAGACAGCGTGTCTGATGAACTATGGACTGAGGTTCATGACATTGTACAGGAGACAGGGATCAAGACCATCCCCATGGAAAAGAAATGCAAAAAAGCAAAATGGCTGTCTGGAGAGGCCTTACAAATAGCTGTGAAAAGAAGAGAGGTGAAAAGCAAAGGAGAAAAGGAAAGATATAAGCATCTGAATGTAGAGTTCCAAAGAATAGCAAGAAGAGATAAGAAAGCCTTCTTCAGCAATCAATGCAAAGAAATAGAGGAAAACAACAGAATGGGAAAGAAAAGAGATCTCTTCAAGAAAACTAGAGATACCAAGGGAACATTTCATGCAAAGATGGGCTCGATAAAGGACAGAAATGGTCTGGACCTAACAGAAGCAGAAGATATTAAGAAGAGGTGGCAAGAATACACAGAAGAACTGTACAGAAAAGAGCTTCACGACCCAAATAATCACAATGGTGTGATCACTCACCTAGAGCCAGACATCCTGGAACGTGAAGTCAAGTGGGCCTTAGAAAGCATCACTACAAACAAAGCTAGTGGAGGTGATGGAATTCCAGTTGAGCTGTTTCAAATCCTGAAAGATGATGCTGTGGAAGTGCTGCACTCAATATGCCAGCAAATTTGGAAAACTCAGCAGTGGCCACAGGACTGGAAAAGGTCAGTTTTCATGTCAATCCCAAAGAAAGGCAATGCCAAAGAATGCTCAAACTACTGCACAATTGCACTCATCTCACATGCTAGTAAAGTAATGCTCAAAATTCTCCAAGCCAGGCTTCAGCAATACGTGAACCATGAACGTCCTGATGTTCAAGCTGGATTTAGAAAAGGCAGAGGAACCAGAGATCAAATTGCCAACATCCGCTGGATCATTGAAAAAGCAAAAGAATTCCAGAAAAATATCTATTTCTGCTTTATTGACTATGCCAAAGCCTTTGACTGTGTGGATCACAATAAACTGTGGAAAATTCTGAGAGAGATGGGAATACCAGACCACCTGACCTGCCTCTTGAGAAATCTGTATGCAGGTCAGGAAGCAACAGTTAGAACTGGACATGGAACAACAGACTGGTTCCAAATAGGAAAAGGAGTACGTCAAGGCTGTATATTGTCACCCTGCTTATTTAACTTATAAGTAAAGTACATCATGAGAAACACTGGACTGGAAGAAACACAAGCTGGAATCAAGATTGCTGGGAGAAATATCAAGAACCTCAGATATGCAGATGACACCACCCTTATGGCAGAAAGTGAAGAGGAACTCAAAAGCCTCTTGATGAAAGTGAAAGAGGAGAGTGAAAAAGTTGACTTAAAGCTCAACATTCAGAAAACGAAGATCATGGCATCTGGTCCCATCACTTCATGGGAAATAGATGGGGAAACAGTGGAAACAGTGTCAGACTTTATTTTTTGGGCTCCAAAATCACTGCAGATGGTGCCTGCAGCCATGAAATTAAAAGACGTTTACTCCTTGGAAGAAAAGTTATGACCAACCTAGAGAGGAGACATTATTTTGCCGACTAAGGTCCATCTAGTCAAGGCTATGGTTTTTCCAGTGGTCATGTATGGATGTGAGAGTTGGACTGTGAAGAAGGCTGAGTGCCAAAGAACTGATGCTTTTGAACTGTGGTGTTGGAGAAGACTCTTGAGAGTCCCTTGGACTGCAAGGAGATCCATCCAGTCCATTCTGAAGGAGATCAGCCCTGGGATTTCTTTGGAGGGAATGATGCTAAAGCTGAAACTCCAGTACTTTGGCCACCTCATGTGAAGAGTTGACTCATTGGAAAAGACTCTGATGCTGGAAGGGATTGGGTGCAGGAGGAGAAGGGGACGACCAAGGATGAGATGGCTGGATGACATCACTGACTCAATGAACGTGAGTCTGAGTGAACTCCAGGAGTTGGTGATGGACAGGGAGGCCTGGCATGCTGCGATTCATGGGGTCGCAAAGAGTCGGACACCACTGAGTGACTGAACTGAACTGAGGAGTTCAAGTCCCTTTATCCGTTCTCCCAAGACTGCATTTCTTATTTCATGGAAAGTCTCAGCATTTGTGACACTCTTCAATGACATTTTCATATGGTTTTTAACCAGTGCAGAGGCCACTGGAAAGTATGTTTGTGTAGAATCTGTATTATGAAAAAATAATAATTATTATAATACTAGGTAGAAAAGGTAATAATGTTGTATAATGTATATCAGTACAATCATTTAAATCATGATATACAGATGAACAAATAAAATACTGTACAGAAAACAGGACTAGGGGGAAAAAACATTCAGAGGTGTCTTTGGATGATGAAACTTTGGGAGGTTAATTTTTTTTTTTTTTTGCATGTTTAAAGTCTGCTCTAATTAGTATGTGTGGCATTCAAAAATAAGAAACACGTCTCAAAAATTATACAAGAGGGCTTCCCTGGTAGTTCAGTGGTAAAGAATCTGCCTGCCAATGGAGAAGACACAGGTTCAACCCCTGGTCCAAGAAGACCCCACATGCCATAGAGCAACTGAGCCTGTGCACCGAAACTATTGAATCTGTGCTCTAGCACCTATGCTCTGAAACGAGAGGCTGCCTCAATGAGAAGCCTGAGCACTGCAACTAGAGAGTAACTCCCACTCTGTGCAACTAGAGAAAAGCCCATGCAGCAATGAAGACCCAGTGTAGCCAATAAATAAATAAAACTAATATATATATATATATATATATATATATATATATATATATGAGAGCCAGTGTTAAACAGTGTGTTAAACAGTTAACATTTGTAAGCCCACAGTTGAGTGGCATTAAATACATTCACATTGCTATGCAACCATTCAGTTCAGTTCAGTTCAGTCGCTCAGTGGTGTCCGACTCTTTGCGACCCCATGAATCACAGGATGCAACCATTACCACTCTTCATTTCCAGAAGTTTTTCATCATCTCGAACTAAAACTCTGTCCCTCTTAAACTGTGTCCCTGGTAACCACGGAGAAGGCAATGGCACCCCACTCCAATACTCTTGCCTGGAAAATCCCATGGATGGAGGAGCCTGGTAGGCTGCACTCCATGGGGTCGCCAAGAGTCGGAGATGACTGAGTGACTTCACTTTCACTTTTCACTTTTATGCATTAGAGAAGGAAATGGTGACCCACTCCAGTATTCTTGCCTAGAGAATCCCAGGGATGGGGGAGCCTGATGGGCTGCCATCTATGGGGTCGCACAGAATCGGACATGACTGAAGCGACTCAGCAGTAGCAGCTGGTAACCACTATTCTGCTTTCTGTCTCTTATCACACTGTTTTTAGGCATTTATTGTGGTCTTACTCTGTATCTGGCACTTGGGTGGGCACTTTGATATCCAGTATGCCACTGAATTTTTGCAACAGCCCTGTGAAATGGTGCTAGTATTATTCTTATTTTACAGATGAGGACACAGAGGCTCAAAACGGTTAAGTAACTCACCCAAGATCACATGCTAGGAAGCAGTAAGGAAGATTTGATGTAACCATGACCTTTCACCTTGGTGCCCTTACTCAGGCTCTGTTTTCTGCCTGTGATGTTCTTTCCACCCACTGGTTGAAGGTGTCTATGTCCATTACACAACAATCTTTGGTACTGCCCTCTGTGAAGCTTCTAGTCCTGCAGTGCTTATTCCCCGGCCTTGAATCAGTGAATTTATGTAGATATCAGCCGTAAATCAGTGTGCTTCTAAGGAATAGTGTGGACAGGGATTAAATGGATTGCAAAATTTCAGAGGGGTACATAGACAATCTACAGTCGCAATTGAAGTAAGACTAGGATTAGGAATTTAATGGATTGCAGATCTCTTTCAGTGCCAGTTTTTACTGCACCTTACAAAAACTTGAACTATTCTGTCAGAATGAAGAATGGAAGAACCTTTTGCGTTTTAGTATTCCTCACTATACACTTTGAGACTTAGATTTCTCTGCAGATCTGAGTTTGCTTTTTCTTTCTTTCTTTCTTTTTTTTTTAAAGCCAGTCTGTCTTTTAGGAACAGGATTAACTGGGTGAGAGCTGTTCACCAGCACTGTGGCAGGCAGGACTTGGTGTTTTTTCACTCACTTTTTTTATTCACCAAACATTTATTCAGTGTGGGATGCTAGGAATACAACAATGGACACAGTTGACCTGACACTGTCCTCAGAAGGGGACACGAGATATGCTGAGAACAAACCTCAGCTTCGATCTCAGAAAGAGTGGCTCTTTGACCTGTTGCTGTGTGTGCACCTGCGCTATGGGGCTCATTGTCTTCATTGCTTGGCTTGTCCGCCACCTCACCCAGGTAAGCACTCAGGCTGATGCAGGGAGAGCCTGTGGAGGAACTCATGTTCAAGAAAAGAAAAGCCACTCTTTAGGGACACCCCGAAGGAATCAGAAAGCCTGATTCTGTTTCTGGGTCTCTTTTGCAGCATGGCTTTGCCACTTGCCCTTCTGGACTTATTTGGCATGGTATGTGGTACACATACTGCATAATTCACTGTAGGTTAATTTTCATTTTTGACTTTAACCATTGAAAAATTATGTTCCCTTCAAATGGATGAACAAATGATGACATATAATCTTGTGAGTTATAATTTTTGAAGAAGGTTTTGATTGAAAATAAATTGGAAAATCCCACCAACTGGGCTGATGTATTTATCCTATACACATTTAATGACATTATTGTCTACATGAGAACTGTAAAAATTTCATTCTTCCTCACTGATTAAATATATTTAATAAACCTTATACGAGTGAGAGAAGATGACTTCAAATTGATGAAGCATGCCATCATGCATTTCTTCCTATAAACTTAAAAAAAAACAGCATTCTATTGAAATTTGAAAGACCATTTTTTTGAGCAATTGTTTATAGAAAAATGTGTGTGTCTGTAGAAAGACAAGCATTGATCCCTGATGATGCACAGCAAATTTTATAACTCCAAATACACATCATGATTGTCTTCCACAATGATGTTGTGAATGTCATTTTAAATACTTGGAGCTTTTTACTTGAAAAAGAAACAAATATATGGAAACCACAGTTAGAGCCAAAGATGCATTCACCTCTACATTCTACTTCTCTTCAGTCTCTCTCTGGTTTTCTTTCCAATTCCACATAAACATTTGACAAGATGTTTACACAAGCCAAACACTTTCTGGCCATTATTGCACAGTGTAGGTCACAGGGGCTTCCTTGTCTCTGTCAGCCTGGCTGAGCTGAACTGACTGACTGGCAGGAGGAAGGTGGGGGAAAGCCCAGTGCAGTTTGGCTTGCTGCTAACACAAGACTAAATCTGCTTGACTAGCTCATGAGGCGTCCCAGGAACTGCCTGGGATTCAGGCAGCCCCACAGAGAAGGCAGTTTTTCCTAGGTGATTGAGTGCTTACTAGTTAACTTCAGCCTCTTCAGGGGTGTGGAAGGGTGAAGAGCTGTGCATGCTCGCTCGCTCTCTCTCGCTCTCACTCTTGCTCCCTCTCTCTCTCTCTCTCTCTCTCTCTCTCTCTCTCTCTCTCTCTCTCTCTCTCTGTGAAACAGAGTATTTTTCATGATGGCATATTTGGTTTTACCATAAACCACTGGGACATTTTCCTTTGCCTCTTCCCCAACGATGCTCCCTGACCACTCTCTACCATTGCCCTTTCTGTGGCACATTTAGCAGCCCTCCTCTTTGCCCTCCTTAAGTTCATTCCAGCCACTTGACTGCTATCCTTTCCTCTCTGTGAACCTCCCCGCCTCCATCCAATCCCACAGCATCTTTACTAGCTCATCTTTACATTATGGTCCCAGACTTCAAGTACGTTTTCTGGCCAATATCCTTGTCTTGGTGCTCAGAAAGACGCCCAAGAAGCATCAATCTGATCACCCCCCTCCTCCATTGCTACAGACGGGCATCTGTGCTTTGCTAGGGAAGATGAGGCTTCTGTGCAGCTCGGTACCACTATGGAGCCAGGCTCTTTCCCCTGACATTGCTGATGATGGGGACATCCATTAGGTATCCTCATGGCCCAACCCTACATCCAGATCTGAGATACCACTAGCCCCTGGCGTGTTAGATTTCTGCGGCTTGCTGACTGCATGGGGCTTGATCTCAGGGTTCTCTCCTTCTTGCCCCAACAAGTGGCATCAAGAAACCACTCTGCAATGCCAGTTTTGTTTTGTTTTGTTTGTTTTTGCCATTGCTTCCCTCTCTGAGAAGATTGCACCTTCCTCACAATCCTTTTGACTTTAAATTGCTGTTAATATATCTCTAATAAAAGCTACCAATTCTTGAGTGGCTACTCAGTGCTACTTTCTATATGTTAATTCTCACAAAAACCTTGACATGTAAGTATTATAATTCAGATATTACAGTTTGGATACTCAAGACTTATAAAGGTTAAGGAACTCAACAAAGCTCACACAATTATAAAGATGTAAAATTGGAATTTAAACCCAGGTCCCATTGATTGCAAAGTCCAGACTTCCCAATGCAAGGGGTACAAGTTCAATCCCTGGTCAGGGAGCTAAGATCCCACATGCCTTGCGGCCAAAAAAACCCAAAACATAAAACAGAAGCAATACTGTAACAAGTTCAATAAAGACTTTAAAAATGGTCCATATTTTTTTTAATCTAAAAACATTTTTTTTAATGTGGTTCCCAGCTCTGCAAAATGGGTCCTACCTGAAATCATAGTCTCAGGCTGCACCAGACTTGCTAAATAAATTGTGGTGCTGAGGGATGTAAGGATTCTTCAATATCTGCAAATCAATCAATGTAATAAACCACATTAACAAATTGAAAAATAAAAGACATAGGATTATCTCAATAGATGCAGAGAAAGCCTTTGATAAAATTCAACATCCATTTATGATAAAAACTCTGCAGAAAGCAGGAATAGAAGGAGCATACCTCAACATAATAAAAGCTATATATGACAAACCCACAGCAAACATTATGCTCAATGGTGAAAAATTGAAAGCATTTCCCCTAAGGTCAGGAAAGGGTACCCACTTTCACCACTACTATTCAACATAGTTCTGGAAGTTTTGGCCACAGCAATCAGAGTAGAAAAAGAAATAAAAGGAATCCAAATTGGAAAAGAAGTAAAACTGTCACTGTTTGCAGATGATATGATCCTCTACATAGAAAACCCTAAAGACTCCACCAGAAAATTACTAGAGCTAATCAATGAATATAGTAAAGTTGCAGGATATAAAAGTCAACACATAGAAATCCCTTGCATTTCTATAAACTAATAATGAGAAAATAGAAAAAGAAATGAAGGAAACAATTCCATTCACCATTCCAACGAAAAGAATAAAATACTTAGGAATATATCTACCTAAATAAACTAAAGACCTATATATAGAAAACTATAAAAAAAAAACTGGTGAAAGAAATCAAGTTCAGTTCAGTTCAGTTCAGTCGCTTAGTCATGTCTGACTCTTTGCGACCCCATGAATCGCAGCACGCCAGGCCTCCCTGTCCATCACCAACTCCCAGAGCTCATTCAGACTCGCGTCCATCGAGTCAGTGATGCCATCAAAGAGGACACTAATAGATGGAGAAATATACCATGTTCATGGATCAGAAGAATCAATATAGTGAAAATGAGTATACTACCCAAAGCAATCTATAGATTCAATGCAATCCCTATCAAGCTACCAGCGGTATTTTTCACAGAACTGGAACGAATAATTTCACAATTTGTATGGAAATACAAAAAATCTCGAATAGCCAAAGCAATCTTGAGAAAGAAGAATGGAACTGGAGGGATCAACCTGCCTGACTTCAGCTCTACTACAAAGCCACAGTCATCAAGACAGTATGGTACTGGTACAAAGACAGAAATATAGATCAATGGAACAAAATAGAAAGCCCAGAGATAAATCCACACACCTATGGACACCTTATCTTTGACAAAGGAGGCAAGAATATACAACAGATTAAAGACAATCAATCTCTTTAACAAGTGGTGCTGGGAAAACTGGTCAACCACTTGTAAAAGAAGGAAACTAGAACACTTTCTAACACCATACACAAAAATAAACTCAAAATGGATTAAAGATCTAAACATAAGACCAGAAACTATAAAACTCCTAGAGGAGAACATAGGCAAAACACTCTCCCACATAAATCACAGTGGGATCCTCTATGACCTACCTCCCAGAACACTGGAAATAAAAGCAAAAGTAAACAAATGGGACCTAATTAAAATTAAAAGCTTCTGCACAACAAAGGAAACTATAACCAAGGTGAAAAGACAGCTTTCTGAATGGGAGAAAATAATAGCAAATGAAGCAACTGATAAACAACTAATCTCAAAAATATACAAGCAACTGCTGCAGCTCAATTCCAGAAAAATAAATGACCCAATCAAAAAATGGGCCAAAGAACTAAACAGACATTTCTCCAAAGAAGACATACAGATGGCTAGCAAACACATGAAAAGATGCTCAACATCACTCATTATCAGAGAAATGCAAATCAAATCCACAATGAGGTACCATTTCACACCAGTCAGAATGGCTGCTATCCAAAAGTCTACAAGCAATAACTGCTGGAGAGGGTGTGGAGAAAAGGGAACCCTCTTTACACTGTTGGTGGGAATGCAAACTAGTATAGCCACTATGGAAAACAGTGTGGACAGTCCTTAAAAACCTGGAAATAGAACTGCCTTACAACCCAGCAATCCCACTGCTGGGCATACACACCAAGGAAACCAGAATTGAAAGAGACACATGTACCCCAATGTTCATCGCAGCACTGTTTATAATAGCCAGGATATGGAAGCAACCTAGATGTCCATCAGCAGATGAATGGATAAGAAAGCTGTGGTACAGATACACAATGAAGTATTACTCAGCCATTAAAAAGAATATATTTGAATCCCTTCTAATGAGGTGGATGAAACTGGAGCCTATTATACAGAGTGAAGTAAGCCAGAAAGAAAAACAACAATACAGTATACTAACGCATATATATGGAATTTAGAAAGATGGTAATGATAACCCTGTATGTGAGACAGCAAAAGAGACGCAGATGTATAGAACAGTCTTTTGGACTCTGTGGGAGAGGGAGGGGTGGGATGATTTGGGAGAATGGCATTGAAACATGTATAATATCATATAAGAAATGAATTGCCAGTCCAGGTTCAATGCAGGATACAGGATCCTTGGGGCTGGTGCTCTGGGATGACCCAGAGGGATGGTACAGGAAGGGAGGAGGGAGAGGGGTTCAGGATGGGGATTCATGTTGATGTATGGCAAAACCAATACAATATTGTAAAGTAATTAGCCTCCAATTAAAATAAATAAATTTAAATTAAAAAGAAAAAAAAAAAGAAATTGTGGTGCTGGATCTCCAGGTGGTACCTATGCACAATGACCTTGTGGAAGCACTGGGCTAGAAGACCCAAGGAGTTGGGCTGGGAGAGGCTGAGGGCTCCAGCAGAGTGGAGCCACAATTTTATGGAGTTTATTCACACATAGTTCGGTGTTAGTATTTCATGAACCACTCCTTCATTCCTCACAACAGCCCAGTGTATAACGTACTATTACTCTCACTTGCCATGTGGAATATCATTCAGCCATAAAACAGAAAGCAATCCTGCCATTTTTGACAAGGATGGATCTTGAGGCATTACACTAAGTGAAATATATCAGTCAGAGAAAAAGACATACTGCATGATGCCATTCATATGTGGAATCTAAAAACAAGCAAACAAACCTCATAGAAACAAGATTAGGTGCTGCCAGAGGTGGGGCACGGAGGGGAGATGGAGGGGGAAGTTAGTGACAGTGGTCAAAAGATACAAACCTCCTGTTTTAGTAAATAAGTTTTAGGGAGGTGATTTACAGCATGGTGATTATAGTCAACAATACTGCATTGTATATTTGAAATCTGCTCAGAGAGTAAATCTTAAAAGTTCTTGTCACAAGGGGAAAACATTTAACTATGTGAGGTGATAGATATTAACTAAATGTATTGAAGTCATCATTTCATATATATATATAATTGTTATATTGTACCCCCTAAACTTACACAATTATGTGCCAATTATATCTCAATAAAACTGGAAAGAAGTTTTTTTTTTTTTTTAATTACTTTATTTCAATTTTGGCTGCACCAGGTCTTCTCTAGTTGTGAGGAGTGGGGGATATTCTCTAGTTGTGATGCACCGGCTTCTTATCGCGGTGGCTCCTCTTGTTGCAGAGCACAGCTCTAGGGCATGCAAGCTCAGTAGCTGACGCCCGTAGGCCTTAGAGCACAGGCTCAGTAGTTCCAGCGCATGGGCTTAGGTGACCCACAGCATGTGGAATCTTCCCAGACCAAGGATCGAACCTGTGTCCCCTTCATTGGCAGGCAGACTCTCAACCATTGAACCACCAGGGAAGTCCAAAACTGGAAAGAAGTTTTAAGATTGTAGTTTTTCTTAATTTGTCTGAGGTGCTAGTGGTAAAGAATCCGCCTGCCAGTACAGGAGACACAAGAGACACAGGTTTGATCCCTGGGTTGGGAAGATACCCTGGATAAGGAAATGGCAACCCACTCCAGTATACTTGCCTGGAAAATCTCATGGACAGAGGAGCCTGGCAAGCTACAGTCCATGGGACCGCAAAGAGTCAGACATGACTGAGCATATCAACACAGGACACAGGACGCAGAACACAGGTAAGTATCTGACAGAAGTGGGATTCAAATGAATCTTTGCACATGTGCCTCGTCTCCCCTATATTGCTTTTCAAACCTCAGTGAAAAGGTCTTGCTACACCACCCACTTTATTTCTCTTTCATTAAATCCTGAGATGATTACTCTGAAAGTTCTCTAAACTATTTTGGAGGCCCAGTTATTGGAGAAGATAGCATCTGAATAAATGGGACACTTCTGAGTTTTCTGACCACCCACCACTTGGACACAGCTCTCTACAACCTTTGCCTGGGTTGTACATGAAGTCTCTAAATAATCTCCATCCTTGTCCATGGTCAAACTGAGTGTTCCTTCCACAATCCTGTCCTCCTGAATCCCAAGGCTACCTAGGAATCTGGCTGATCAACAGCAAGGAGGTGACCTAAGGTTTGTTCCTGCCCCTTCCTCATTCATCAACAAAACCAACATTTGCTTCCCTTGGTTGCAAGATATTAGCAGAAAAAAACCCCAGTTGTATGACCAAACTCCTAAGCATGACCATCATCAATCTAGTCCTGCCATCCAAGGTTGCCAAGCTACCCTCTATAGCTCTCTTGTCTCTCTGCCCCCATTTGGGCCAGTCTGATCAGCATCTGCCTCTGCACTGGGGCTCATGCCTGTCTGCTTCTGTTGATCATCCACACCAGACCTCAAGTTCAGGCCCTTTCATCGCAAACCCTGAAACCACATCCTCCTTGTCCATCTACACTCTTGCCCCACTCCACTCCATCCTCACCTCTCAGACAGCATGATCCAATCCACCAACCCAATCCCGACTCTCCTCCTAAGCCCTCCCCCTGGGTCCTCTGCTATCCAAGACCAATGGAGAGGCCCTGAGCTCTACAGTAAGCAACTTATTTGCTTCTCACATTGCTATGAGGTCTGATCTGATGTTATCATCTGAGTTCCTCAAGAAACAGGCACAAGAAGGTAGCCCGAGATCATCCAACTAGTAAGTGGTACACCAGTGATTTGAATTCAAAGAGACTAGTATTAGAGTTCAAAACTACACCCTACTGCCTTCCAGTCTTATGTCATCCTTTCTAAGAAGTCTTCCCAAATAAATAAAATGTAGGAAAAAAAATAAAATAAATAAAATAAAAAAATAAGTCTTCCCAGATCTCCCCAAAGTCTTTCCTTTCAAGACTATGATACACACTGTGCCTTGTGTGTATTAGAATGTAAGCTTCCTCGGGCCACAGGACTCTTACCCTGCTTTCTGTACATTAAAGTACCTAGAACTCTTCTCCAGACACACAAAGCATTGGGTACTTGTTTAATCCAATTAACTGTACAAAAGTACAAAATACAATATAGAGAACTTAGATATATTGTGAGAGTGCTGGCAGAAACTAATGTTAACAACTCTCTCTTTTCTTTGCAAGGTTCACAGTCTCACACGCCCAGACGACAGAATGGAAGAAATGGAAATTCTGAATGTCAAAAATTAAAAGGATGTGATCCCCAGGAGTCCTAGAATTTTAGAGAATAAATACTGCTCAAAAAAATCCAACCTATTCAATGTCCAAAGTGAATGTTGTGTGAGGCTTACCAATCCTAGCATATCTTAAATGGTTTCAAAGGGATAAAGAATAGGTAATGACCTATGAAAGCACTTACAAAATAAATGAATTCCAAGTGTCTGGCATTTTTAAAGCGCTGGTTCACAATAACTTTAACTGCCCAGGGCTACTTCCACTCCATGGACAGGCAAAAAGAACTTCAGACTCAGTCTGACTTCCACTAAAAGGACAAAATATCTCCTTCTGGGAGCCAGCACGGGAGATCCCACCCATGACAAGTCATGCAGGACTCGAGGGACTCCCTGGGCCAATCCCACCCACGACAAGGTCATGTGGAGAGACCTGACGAGCAAGGTGGATCAGGACTCGAGGGACCCCCTGGATCTGCTCGAGCATCTACCCCAAAACCAGAATCTGTCTGTCTTACTATGTTATGCCTTTCACCAACTCTTCTGACATTAACAGGAGGCTATCCCTGACCACCTTTTACTGGAGAAAATTACCTTAGGGCTCTAGGTGATAAATCTCCTGGGCATGAAAGGAGTATTTCAATTCAAACCCCCCGTTAGCATTCTAGCTTACTTGGCAGGTTTATCCAGACTCTTGCAACATTGTTGAGCCAATGCTTGCTGCCAAGTTCCCACATCCCTTATCCATTGTGTTCCTGGGAGTGCATATAGTTAGGGTGTAGAAGAAACAAGTAACAGCCTTAGCATTAGCAACATTAGACTTTGAGTTAATAAGTTCTTTCTTTGCTGTAACCCACTGAATCTTTGCTCCATAAAAATGTAACTCGGTACTTTAAGGGTGATGCAGGCTAAAGAATTTAAGAAAAAACATTTCAAGGGAAAGTGTTTTAGCTGACCAACCTTTATCGAAAAGGGGTCATAAAATGTCAACAGGCCTCTGGGCCAGAAGATAATGCACAAAAATAAGACCCTTGTTTATGAAACAGTATGCAGGAAGAAACCTGGTATCGATAAAAGTTAATACTGATGAAATGTTGAGTTGACTCTGCATTTTTCATTTTGCTCAATGTACAACTCAGGGTATAAAAGCTCCCTCTGAAAATAAAGTGACAGGCCTCGCTGACCAAAACTTGGTTCCCCCATGTCAATTCTTTCTGTCTTTCTCTCTTACTCTCTTTTTCAGGCTGATCCCTTGGAGCACAGGGGCCCTCCGTGTTCACTTATCTGCCTGGGCTTCTAAGACCTGAACGGGAAGGCGCTCTGCATCTTCACTCCCTCAGGAGACCGGGAGGGTACCTGTGGCCTACGTGAATGGTTCAAGTTCCTTGTCTTGGGGCTTTATTGGCTTTCTGTGTAAACCAAGGAATATTAGCCTCTTTCTCTCCTCTGTTTTCTTAACTGCAACATTCTTTCTTTATCTCTCTCTATATCTCTATATCTCTAAATCTCAGTTGCTGACACCATCCACACTTAGATTACCCTGGATCCAACTAGGGCTGGACCCCGGTAATTTCCTAGGACTTCATTTCTTGGAAAAGCAGAATTGATCCACAGTCTCTGCTGATCTGATGTGCCCGATTTGTTTGCTAGTCACTGTAGCTGGACAACTAAAAAACTAGCAAATGAGCCTTGTATGTATCCAGGTGGCAGAGTAGATTTTTAAGATTTTAACTAGAGTTCAGTCACCCTGTAGAACTTAATGTTTTTCATTATTCCCAAAGCATGTCCTAGAATTAAACCTAGATATCAATCCTTAGAAGCCTTAACCCCTGAGATGCAGAAAAGGAGCTCTAATGATGGAAGATTCATGGGGACAATACTACTGTTTTGCTTCTGGATGCCCCGTCAGGCACTTCCTCCCCAGACCCATCCTTCAACCTCTATTCTTAAGGCTAGACTTCACTTTGCAATGAAAGTCATCTACTGTGGGGTTCAGATGGGAGATCTGTTTTTTTTTTTTTTCCCTAAATAAATTTCTATTTTTTCTTTATTGTGGTATAATTGACAAATAAAATTGCATACATTTTATATATGTATAAGCTATAAAATGATAACCACATCAAATTAATTAACACATCCATCACCTCACATAAGTATCTTTGGTGTGTGTGTATGTGTGTCTGTGTAGTAATAATGGACAAACTTAGCAAACTTCAAGTATGGCATTATTAACTATCGTCACATCAGTTCAGTCAGTCAGTTCAGTCGCTCAGTCGTGTCCGACTCTTTGCGACTCCATGAATCGCAGCACACCAGGCCTCCCTGTCCATCACCATCGTCACATTGCTGTACATTATTAGAACTCCAGAACTTATTCTGGAAAGTTTGTACCCTTAAAACTATTTGTACTCTTAAAACTATGTTTTGTGGTCCCTATACTTCAAGCCATGGCACTGAATATCAACCTTGGTTTTTTATTACTCCATGAAATTTGTAATCTTCTGGCTGACATTTTAAAAATCTAGCAGAGAATGAATATAAATCTAGCTGAGAATGAATATAAATCTAGCTTAGAACTAATATAAAGTAAAAATACAAAGATTTTTGTAGTGTCTCTTCTAGAGTCTCTTCTGATTTCCTCTAGACTTCATCTGAATTCCTTTAGGACTCAGACATATGAAAACACTGTAACTTAAAAAGCTAAAGGACAGGGGCAGTCCTAAGATGGTGGAGGAATAGAATGAGGAAACCACTTTCTCACCCACAAATTCACCAAAAGAACATTTGAACGCTGAGTAAATTCCACAAAACAACTTCTGAATGCCGGCAGAGGACATCAGGCACCCAGAAAGGCAGCCCAGTGTCTTCGGAAGGAGGTAGGGGAAAGTATAAAAGATAAAAAGAGAGACAAAAGAGGTAGGGACAGAGCTCCGTCCTGGGAAGGGAGTCTTAAAAAAGAGAGAAGTTTCCAAACACCAGGAAACACTCTCACTGCTGAGTCTGTGGCGAGCCTTGGAACCACAGCAGGCAACATAACTGGGAGGAAAAATAAATAAATAATTAAACCCCACAGATTACGTGCCCAGTGGTAACTCCCCCAGCAGAGAAACAGCACAGATGCCTGCATCCGCGACAAGCAAGCAGGGGCTAGGCAGGGAGACCTGGGCTGCATTGCTTAGAGTAAGGACCGGGCCTGAATGCCCCGAGGGCAATCTGAGGGAACTAACTTGGGCTAGCAAACCAGACTGTGGGATAGCTACCACAGGAAAAGCCCTAACCTAAGACACCATCAGGCCCACTCACAGAACAAAGGACTGAGCAGAGCTAGCCAGCTGCAGACCATCCCATCCTCCTCCGGTGACAGGCAGGCAAGGGCAGCCAGAGCCGGAAGGGGGCTATCGTGGCCCCAGAGAGGCATCATCTACCAAACTGCAAGCAGGCTTCGTTGCTAACCAAGATTTCTTGGGATTCTGGATGGTCAACATCTGCCTGAGAAGGTGCGCCAGTTGTACACCCAGAAAATTGAGCGGCAGGGACAGGGGAGGCGATAAGTCACAGCAACCACCTTCACTAAACACCTGGTCACCTGAGCTGCTCAGACCTGGGAAGGGCACAAAACGCTGGCTCAACCGAGTCTGCGCCTCTGAGAACTACCCGAGTACCTGAACCTGAACAGCTTAGGAAGTGCATACAACCCAGGGCTGGCCTCAGACAGTTCCCAGCACAGCAACCTAGAGCCTAAGCAGTGTAGACAGGGAAAGCACATACGCTCTGAGTGGGGGCAAACCCAGTGTGGCCAAGACACTGAGAGTACTCCCCACACACGCCAGTGATATTTGTTTGCAGTGTTCCTTCCTCCCCACTGCACGACTGAACAAGTAAGCCTAAAAAAGTGACCACCACTGCCCCCTTGTGTCAGGGCGGAAACTAGACACTGAAGAGACCAGCAAACAGAAGAAGCTAAAATAAACAGAGGGAACTGCTTTGGAAGTGACAGGCGCAACAGATTAAAACCTTGTAGTTAGCACCAACTACATAGGAAGGGGCCTATAGATCTTGAGAAGAAGTATAAGCCGGATCAACGAACTATCTGAAAATGAACTGACCCCACACTGTCTACAACAACACCAGAGAAAGTCCTAGACATATTTTTACTATTATCATTTTTTAAATTAATTATTTTTTAATTTTGTGTCCTCTATTACTCCTTTAATTTTCATTTTTATAACCTACTGCTGCTGATGCTAAGTCACTTCAGTCGTGTCTGACTCTGTGTGACCCCATAGATGGCAGCCCACCAGGCTCCCTCATCCCTGGGATTCTCCAGGCAAGAACACTGGAGTGGGTTGCCATTTCCTTCTCCATTATAACCTACTATTACTTTGCAAAAGAAAAAAAAATGAGAGATCCTATTTTTTAAAGCAAACTTCATATATATATATATATATATATATATATATATATATATTTTACGATTTTTGTGACTTTGTTTTTTTCTTTAACATTATATTTTTGAGAATCCAACTTCTACTCTAGATTTTTAATCTTTCCTCTTTGGTATTTGTTATCAATTTTGTACGTTTAAGAACCCAATCTTCAGTACCCATTTTTACTTGGGAGTGAAATTACTGGCTTGACTGCACTCTCCCCCTTTGGACTCTCTTTTTTTTTCCATCAGGTTGCCTCTTTCTCCCCCTTCCCCCTTCTCTTCACTACCCAATTCTGTGAATCTCTTTATATGTTCTGGGCTGTGGAGAACACTTAAGTAAATGATTACTGGCTAGATCTGTCTCTCTTCTTTGATTCACCCTTTTATTCTCCTTGCCACCTCTGTCTCCTTCCACCCTCTTCTTGTCTCTGTGTAACTCCGTGAACATCTCTGAGGGGTTCAGACTGTGGAGAGAACATAGGGAAGTGATTACTGGCTAGCTTGTTCTCTCCCCTTTTGATTCCCCATCTTCTCCTCCTTGTCACCTCTATCTCCCTCCTCCCTCTTCTCTTCTCTTCTCCATGTAACTCTGTGTACCTCTCTGGGTATCCCTTACTGTGGAGAAAATTTTCCTCATTAACCTAGATGTTTTATCATTGGTGCTGTATAGATGGAGAAGTCTTGAAGCTACTGTAAGAATAAGACTGAAAACCAGAAGCAGGAGGCTTAAGTCCAAATCCTGTGAACACCAGAAAACTTCTGACTCCTGGGAACATTAATTGACAGGAGCTCATCAAAAGCCTCCATACCTACACTGAAACCAAGCACCACCCAAGGGCCAACAAGTTCCAGAGCAAGACATACCATGCAAATTCTCCAGCAGCACAGGAAGATAGCCCTGAGCTTCAATATACAGGCTGCCCAAAGTCACTCCAAACCCACTGACATCTCATAACTCATTACTGAACACTTCACTGCACTCCAGAGAGAAGAAATCCAGCTCCACCCACCAGAATACCGACACAAGCTTCCCTAACCAAGAAACCTTGACAAGCCACCCATCCAACCCCACCCACAGTGAGGAAACTCCACAATAAAGAGAACTCCACAAACTGCCAGAATACAGAAAGGCCATCCCAAACACAGCAATATAAACAAGATGAAGAAACAGAGGAATACCCAGCAGGTAAAGGAACAGGATAAATGCCCACCAAGCCAAACAAGAGGAAAAGATAGGGAATCTATCTGATAAAGAATTCTGAATTATGATAGTGAAAATGATCCAAAATCTTGAAAACAAAATGGAGTTACAGATAAATAGCCTGGAGACAAGGATTGAGAAGATGCAAGAAAGGTTTAACAAGGACCTAGAATAAATAAAAAAGAGTCAATATATAATGAATAAGGCAATAAATGAGATCAAAAACACTCTGGAGGGAGCCAACAATAGAATAATGGAGGCAGAAGATAGGATAAGTGAAGTTGAAGATAGAATATTAGAAAGAAATGAAACAAAGAGGAAAAAAATAAAAACTAATTAAAAGAAATGAGGAAAACCTCAGAGACCTCTGGGGCAATGTTGAAGCCCCAACATTTGAATCACAGGAGTCCCCAAAGAAGAAGACAAAAAGAAAGACCATGAGAAAATACTTGAGGAGATCATAGTTGAAAACTTCCCTAAAATGGGGAAGGAAATAGTCACCCAGGTCCAAGAAGCCCAGAGAGCCCCAAACAGGATAAACCCAAGGCGAAACACCCCAAGACACATATTAATCAAATTAACAAAGATCAAACACAAAGAACAAATATTAAAAGCAGCAAGGGAAAAACAACAAATTACACATAAGGGGATTCCCATAAGGAAAACAGCTGATCTTTCAATAGAAACTATTCAGGCCAGGAGGGAATGGCAGGACATACTTAAAGTAATGAAAGAAAATAACCTACAGCCCAGATAACTGTACCCAGCAAGGATCTCATTCATCTATGAAGGAGAAATCAAAAGCTTTGCAGACAAGCAAAAGCTGAGAGAATTCAGCACCACCAAACCAGGTCTCCAATAAATGCTAAAGGATCTTCTCTAGACAGGAAGCACAGAAAGGGTGTATAAACTCGAACCCAAAACAATAAAGTAAATGGCAACAGGATCATACTTATCAATAATTACCTTAAATGTAAATGGGTTGAATCCCCCAACCAAAAGACAAAGACTGGCTGAATGGATACAAAAACAAGACCCCTCTATGTCATCTACAAGAGACCCACCTCAAAATAAGGGACACATACAGACTGAAAGTGAAGGGCTGAAAAAGATATTCCACACAAGTAGAGACCAAAAGAAAGCAGGAGTAGCAATACTCGTATCAGATAAAATAGACTTTAAAACAAAGGCTATGAAAAGAGACAAAGAAGGCCACTACATAATGATTAAAGGATCAATTCAAGAAGAAGATATAACAATTATAAATATATATGCACCCAACATAGGAGCACTGCAATATTTAAGACAAATGCTAATAAGTGTGAAAGGGGAAATTAACAATAACACAGTAATAGTGGGAGACTTTAATACCCCACTCACACCTATGGATAGATCAACTAAACAGAAAATTAACAAGGAAACACAAACTTTAAATGATACAGTAGACCAGTTACAGCTAATTGAGATCTATAGGACATTTCACTTCAAAACAATGAATTTCACCTTTTTCTCAAGCATGCACAGAACCTTCTCCAGGATAGATCACATCCTGGGCCATAAATCTAGCCTTGGTAAATTCAAAAAAATTGAAATCATTCCAAGCATCTTTTCTGTCCACAATGCAGTAAGATTAGATCTCAATTACAGGAGAAAAACTATAAAAAATTCCAACATATGGGGGCTGAACAACACACTGCTGAATAACCAACAAATCTTGAAGAAATAAAAAAAGAAATCAAAATATGCATAGAAATGAATGAAAATGAAAACACAACAACCCAAAATCTGTGGGACATTGTAAAAGCAGTGCTAAGGGGAAGGTTCATAGCAATACAGGATTACCTCAAGAAACAAGAAATAAGTCAAATAAATAACCTAACTAACTCTACACCTGCCATCTATGGGGTCACACAGAGTCAGACACGACTGAAGTGACTTAGCAGCAGCACACCTAAAGCAACTAGAAAAGGAAGAAATGAAGAACCCCATGGTTAGTAGAAGGAAAGAAATCTTAAAAATTAGGGCAGAAATAAATGCAAAAGAAACAAAAGAGACCATAGCAAAAACTGACAAAGCCAAAAGCTTGTTCTTTGAGAAGATAAATAAAATTGACAAACCATTAGCCAGACTCATCAAGAAACAAAGGGAAAAAAATCAAATCAACAAAATTAGAAATGAAAATGGAGCGATCACAACAAACAACACAGAAATGCAAAGGATCATAAGAGACTATTATCAGCAACTATATGCAAATAAAATGGACAACTTGGAAGAAATGGACAAATTCTTTAAAAAGTACAACTTTCCAAAACTGAACCAGGGAGAAATGGAGAATCTTAATAGAACCATCACAAGCACAGAAATTGAAACTGCAATCAGAAATCTTCCAACAAACAGAAGCCCAGGACCATACGGCTTCACAGCTGAATTCTACCTAAAATTTAGAGAAGAGCTAACACCTATCCTACTCAAACTCTTCCAGAAAATTGCAGAGGAAGGTAAACTTCCAAACTCATTCTATGAGGCCACCATCACCCTAATAGCAAAACCTGACAAAGATGCCACAAAAAAAGAAAACTATAGGCCAATATCACTGATGAACATAGATGCAAAACTTCTTAACAAAATTCTAGCAAACCGAATCCAACAACATATTAAAAAGATCATACATCATGACCAAGTGGGCTTTATCCCAGGGATGCAAGGATTCTTCAACATCCACAAATCAATCAATGTAATACACCACATTAACAAATTGAAAAATAAAAGCCATATAATTATCTCAATAGATGCAGAGAAAGCCTTTGACAAAATTCAACATCCATTTATGATAAAAACCCTCCAGAAAGCAGAAATGGAAGGAACATACCTCAACACAATAAAAGCTATGTATGACAAACCCAAAGCAAACATTATCCTTAATGGAGAAAATTTGAAAGCATTTCCCCCAAAGTCAAGAAGACAAGAGTGCCCCCTTTCACCACTACTCTCCAACATAGTTCTGGGAGTTTGGGCCACAGAAATCAGAGCAGGAAAAGAGATAAAAAGAATCCAAATTGGAAAAGAAGAGGTAAAACTCTCACTGTTTGCAGATGACATGATCCTCTACATAGAAAATCCTAAAGACTCCACCAGAAAATTACTAGAGCTAAGCAATGAATATAGTAAAGTTGCAGGATATAAAATCAACACACAGAAATCTCTTGCATTCCTATACAGTAATAATGAGAAAACAGAAAATTAAGGGAAAAATTCCATTCACCTTTGCAACGAAAAGAATAAAATACTTAGGAATATATCTACCTAAAGAAACAAAACACCTATATATAGAAAACTACAAAACACTGGTGAAAGAAATCAAAGAGGACACTAATAGATGGAGAAATATACCATGTTCATGGATCAGAAGAATTAGTATAGTGAAAATGAGTATACTACTCAAAACAATCTATAGATTCAGTGCAATCCTTATCAAGCTACCAACGGTATTTTTCAGAGAACTAGAACAAATAATTTCACAATTTGTATGGAAATAAAAAAACCTCGAATAGCCAAAGCAATCTTGAGAAAGAAGAATGGAACTGGAAGAATCAACCTGCCTAACTTCAGGCTCTACTACAAAGCCACAGTCATCAAGACAGTATGGTACTGGTACAAAGACAGAAATATAGATCAATGGAACCAAATAGAAAGCCCAGAGATAAATCCACACACCTATGGACACCTTGTCTTCAACAAAGGAGGCAAGAATATACAACAGATTAAAGACAATCTCTTTAACAAGTGGTGCTGGGAAAACTGGTCAACCACTTGTAAAAGAAGGAAACTAGAACACTTTCTAACACCATACACAACAATAAACTCAAAGTGGATTAAAGATCTAAATGTAAGACCAGAAACTATAAAACTCCTAGAGGAAAACACAGGCAAAACACTCTCTGACATAAACCACAGCAGGATCTTCTATGACCCACCTCCTAGAATATTGGAAATAAAAGCAAAAATAAACAAATGGGACCTAATTAAAATTAAAAGCTTCTGCACAACAAAAGAAACTATAAGCAAGGTGAAAAGACAGCCTTCAGAATGGGAGAAAATAATAGCAAGTGAAGCAACTGAAAAGAATTAATCTCAAAAATACACAAGCGACTCCTGTAGCTCAATTCCAGAGAAATAAATGACCCAATCAAAAAATGGGCTGAAGAATTAAACAGACATTTCTCCAAAGAAGACATACAGATAGCTAACAAACACATGAAAAGATGCTCAACATCACTCATTATCAGAGAAATGCAAATCAAAACCACAATGAGGTACCATCTTGTGCCAGTCAGAATGGCTGCTATCCAAAAGTCTACAAGCAATAAATGCTGGAGAGGGTGTGGAGAAAAGGGAGTCCTCTTTACACTGTTGGTGGGAATGCAAAGTAGTACAGCCACTATGGAGAACAGTGTGGAAATTCCTTGAAAAACTGGAAATAGAATTGCCAAATGACCCAGCAATCTCACTGCTGGGCATACACACCGAGGAGACCAGAATTGAAAGAGATACATGTACCCTAATGTTCATCACAGCACAGCCAGGACATGGAAGCAACCTAGATGTCCATCAGCAGACGAATGGATAAGAAAGCTGTGGTACATATACACAATGAAATATTTCTCAGCCATTAAAAAGAATACATTTGAATCCCTTCTAATGGGGTGGATGAAACTGGAGCCTATTATACAGAGTGAAGTAAGCCAGAAAGAAAAACATCAATACAGTATACTAACCCCTATATATGGAATTTAGAAAGAAGGTAATTATAACCCTGTATGCGAGACAGCAAAAGAGACACAGATATATAGACAAAACAGTCTTTTTGACTCTGTGGGAGTGGGCGAGGGTGGGATGATTTGGGAGAATTGCATTGAAACATGTATATTATCATATGTGAAACGAATTGAAGCCAGTCCAGGTTCAATGCATGATACAGGGTGCTCAGGGCTGGTGCACTGGGATGACACAGAGGGATGGGATGGGGAGGGATGTGGGAGGGGTTTCAGATGGGGAACACATGTACACCCGTGGCAGATTCATGTCAATGTATGGCAAAACCAATACAATATTGTAAAGTAATTAGCCTCCAATTAAAATAAATAAATTTATATTAAAAGAAAAAGTTTTATGATCTTATTTTTCATATCTCTTTACATTCTCATTATAGAAGTAACAAAGTTTCCGGAGAACCTAAACACCAAATTATATTTACTGCAAGAACAGTAAGTTTTATTTTATACATCACAGTTCAAAGGAAATATGTAGGTTGGTTTTTCATCTATGAGAACATGCTACCATATATATACCTATATAAATATACAATTAGAAGCAAAAACTTAACATTCAAGCTCAGTTTTATTTGCGTTTGTTCAACAACTGAGTTTATATGCATGCATACACAAACACACATACAAACACATATATCACTGATCTAAAAAATCCAGTTTACCAAAACCAAGACATCTTTTCTTTCCCTCACTTGATTTTAAAATTCTCTCAGGGAAATGGTTACAGTGCTACCTTTAAAGTGTCCAAGTAGAATAACGTATGGTTTGCATTTTAAGTTTGTAGGTGGTAAAAATCAATGACATCTCTAAACAGATCTTTTTATTCCTTGTTCTACACAATTTCGCGTGTGTTAGGAGTTGATTGTGACTACTTGAATGATATTACATCTTGACCTGTGCTTCAACTAACTGAGGACATCTTGATTGTATGAATTACTCATTAATTCATGCGTTATTATTTTTATTATTTTAAAATATGGCTCATTACTTAGATTTCCCCCCAGTCAGTCAGAACTTGCCAGTCAATTGCAAAACACAGAGGACTCTTACTTTCATTAGGTTACAAGCACACATTATAATATAAAAAGTAAGCATAAAGGGGAAAACCCAAAAGATAAAGGCATTTTCTTATGCAAGAATAAGAATTGAAGAAACTGTGAGCTCTGTCTGTGGACACTTATAGTCTATCTAGCTGACTTTTGAACAAAGAGATGTTTCTAGATCAAAATAGCCTTTCTAGCAACACCACGGAAGTCAACAATCACGTACATTTAAAATAAAGATGTGTGCTGTGTGCTAAGTCACTTCAGTCGTGTCTGACTTTTTGTGATCCTATGGAATGTAGCCTGCCAGATTCCTCTGTCCATGGGATTCTCCAGGCAAGAATACTGGAGTGGGCTGCCGTGCCCTCCTCCAGGGGATCTTCCTGACCCAGGGATTGAATCCTTGTATCTTACATCTCCTGCATTGTCAGGTGGGTTCTTTACCACTAGCGCCACCTGAGAAGCCCCAAAATAAAGACAAGAGAACCCTTTTCAAGAACTAAGATTTCCCAGGTTAGAAGTGACTTTTTCCACAATGCTATGATTCTCATACCAATGCTATGGGCTGGAGAAACTGGGATTGCTCTTCACCCAAAAATGTTCTTAAACTGCTGCCAGCTTCTACATGAAGTCAAATTTCTGGAGTTTCTCACTAATTGTAACCCCTCTTGAATCACAATGGCAGCCTACTCGACCCAAGGCACTGAGCTTTCTTATGCTAACTTGACCTGTCTGCTTGATAAGAGCCCTAGAGATGAAGTGAAGATCTGCCACTATACAAACTCTCCTCTTAGTGCAATTAGAGAAAAAATGTTTACTTGTAATCCTTGGTTTTTAGATACAGAAGTGATGCTGACATTCAGGAATTTCTTCTATCAAGTGTGATGGATTTTCTTTGCACTAAATAAGGAGTGTCCCCGCCTTCTCTGAGGGACACATAATCCTTGTACTATCTGGATGGTACTAAGGATAAAGCCAATAGCATGGTCCTCAAATAAAGATCTGTTTCTGATGTTTGCCAAACATACTTCACAGCATCTATGAGGCCTGAAGGTATCCGGGGGTCTGGATTATATGAATTTGTGTCAAAAAGATACCATTTTTCTCAAATGTTTCCAGAATCACGCCCATGCTCTCCCCAGATTTTTCCTCCTTGAGCCCTCTAGAGCTCACTGTCTACTTCTCTTTCAGGGCACTTGCCACTTTCTAGGATGTCTGATCACTATTTGAGTCCTTGTCTATCCCCACCCCCCTACTGGAGTATGAGCACAAGGGCAGAATCTGGTTTCCTGACTCCTTGTCCCCAGCACCTGGCACTGAGTGGAAGTTCAAGAAGCACCCACTAAGGGAAATCGGGGGCCATTCCCAATATGTGACCTCAGTTCACACTGGCCAAAGAGCATCTGCAAGAAGCCGGCTGGCATTCACACCCAATTCACACTCCACTGGTGACTGGCATCCAGAACTATTTGGTCCAGCTCTGACCTCAAGGAAGAGCCTCTGACAAAATTTGTCATTTGAAACCATTATGAAGCCAGCAAGAGCAGTAATGTGGACCCTGGGCCCCACCTTAGTCAGGTAGGTTTGGGTTTTGCTTCAATTACTAGGCAGATTCCATGTCACTTCACTGAAGATAAGATTATGTTAGTAAGGGGAGACTATAAGAATTTCCATATGTTTGCTGAATATGGGTATCATACATGGTTACATGCGTTCTCTTTGCAGCTTGTCACCCAAGGCCCTCTAGAATATGATCCACCTCACCTTTTCAGCCACACCATAGCTTATATCTTTTTGAATCCCAGGAAGTATGCACCATTGCCCTGTCAGTCTTCATCCAGATCCATCCAGTCTTCCTCCCTAGAAGGCCCTTCTTCATATTTTTAATGACTGAAGCTGTATCTATTCCTCAAGTCACTTTCCCCAAAGCATCTTCTCCAGGAAGCCTTTTGTCATTCCCTCTCTTGCCCTCCAAATGGCACCTGCCCTATCTGGCTGTGTATGAAAGTTTTTATGTTGTCCGTTTCCCCCCAAGGGCAGGAAAAATGTTAGCTACTCCCTACAACACATGGTTGTCTGAACCTAGCTTGCAAAACTGTGAAGAATAGATCATAGTCAACTAACTGGTTAAGGACTGTGACAAGAGCTTTCTCTTTCTCCAGAGACCCTAGGATGAAACACAACCTGGAATCAAGATTGCAGGGAGAAATATCAACAACCTCAGATATGCAGATACCACCATCCTTATGGCAGAAAGTGAAGAGGAACTAAAGAGCCTCTTGATAATAGTGAAAGAGGAGAGTGAAAAAGCTGGCTTAAAACTCAACATTCAAAAAACTAAGATATGGCATCCTATCCCATCACTTCAGGGCAAGTAGATGGGGACACAATGGAAACTGACACTGTATTTTCTAGGGCTCCAAAATCACTGCACATGGTGACTGCAGCCATGAAATTAAAAGATGCTTGCTCCTTGGAAGGAAAGCTATGACCAACCTAGACAGCATATTAAAAAGCAGAGACATTACTTTGCTGACAAAGGTCCATATAGACAAAGTTACGGTTTTTCCAGTAGTCATGTATGGATGTGAGAGCTGATCCATAAAGAAGGCTCAGCACCATAGAATTGATGCTTTTGAGCTGTGGTGTTGGAGAAGACTCTTGAGAGCCCCTTGGATTGCAAAGAGACCAAACCAGTCAATTCTAAAGGAAATCAGTCCTGAGTATTCATTGGAAGGACTGATGCTGAAGCTGAAGCTCTCATCCTTTGGCCACCTGATTCAAAGAACTGACTGATGGAAAAGACCTTGATGCTGGGAAAGATTGAAGGCAGGAGGAGAAGGGGGTAAAAGAAAATGAGATGGTTGGATGGCATCACAGACTCAATGGACATGAGTTTGAGTAATCTCTGGGAGTTGGTGATGAGCAGGGAAGCCTGGCCTGCTACAGTCCATGGGGTGGCAAAGAGTCAGACACAACTGAATGACTGAACTGAACTGACTGAGAAGCCCTAGGATTCATGAAAATAATAGTCTAAATATAGAAAAAGATGTAGGAAAAAATGTAGGAGAGATGACTTAATATGTAGATAGCCTTCTCTCTTTATATAAAGGTATATTTTAAGTGAACCATTGAAAGAAATCTTAGTGAATCATGTAAGACTCTGGAGACTTCTCTGGCAATCCAGTGGTTAAGACTCCAAGCTCCTTCTGCACAGAGCATGGTTTCAATCCCTGGCTGGGGTACTAAGATCCCATGTGCCAGAAAAAAAGAATCTGATAGGTAAGTTTTCTCTGTTTTCAGTCCATTTTCAGTTTAAAAATCTGAAAATAAACTGGTGAAACAAAGCAAGGAAATTTTTTTTTACAGTTATGCTTATACTTTATTTTCAAAAGCACTTTATATGAAAATATAAGTATGACTTTCAATAGGAAATTTACATCTGGACTTGGTATCAACCTCAGATTTTAGTTTTGCAAGGAAAAACAGGCTTTCAGGTTAAAAAACAATTTGTAACCAAGACTTTAATACCAAGGATTCTCACAAAATATATTACAAATGACAGCATGAAAAAAGAATCTTGCACAGTAACTCAGTCCAGCTCTACATTGCACCCTTAAAATGGAAGGGCATTTGGTATCTTGAGTAGTCTCAAATTTCCAAACAAAGAAAATTACAAAGAGCTATGTATTCATATTCAGCAATCACAAAAGGAACTTAAAACTTTAAAACCTTTAATCTAGCTTAAGGGTGCAGCTCTAATTTTTCTGGCTGGCTTCGTGTTCACAACAGCTTTTAAAAACTGTTTAACTACAGCTGCATACCATATCCTAGCTATGTTGAAAAAATATTCCAGTTTTTGCCAATTTTTGTTTCCATAGTGTTAAACATCAACTTTAGCTGGTCAGGAGTTAGAGGTTTATTATCAGTCTATGCAAGACTAAAATTCAAAGCAAATTCAGTTTTACTTGAGGAAACATTGTAAAGTAACAATTATGTATATTACATGCCTCATATGATCCAATGGAAACCATAGAGAATTATACCTTTTGTGTCACTGTTCCAACAAACAAATCTGAACAGATAAAACACTTTGAAAATGCATTAAGCTTATGAAGTCTCAAAAAAATTTTGTTTTTCAGTACATACTTCTGTCAGATGAATTTATTCCCTGTACACCACTCCTCTTGCAAACTGGTCTTTTATTACCTTTCATTTGCTTACTGAGACCTAGAGAAAGATTGGGAGGGCTTGTGATTTATCTACCAGGACAGTGATCTCTCTCTTCTATCTCTAGAAAGAGACCTGCTCCAGCTGTGGGAGGAGCTTCTCCAACTTGGAGATCTGTGTCAATGTGGGGGACTCTTCCTCCAATAATCATCTTGAGGGCAATGACCCCAAGAAGGAGGTGGGCCACAATTTTGACTTCTCTTTTCACCATTTGGCAATTCCACTCTTACTTGGCATCCACCTAGGATTCTTCCTTCTAGCTCTTGGACAGCAGCAGCTGCATCTCGGGGATCTAACTCTTCATAGCAGAATTTTCTAGGAAATCACATATACAAACTCACAGAAATACTGAATTTGAGTCAAGAACCTGATACATATTACACTGGAGTATTTTAGGCCACTCTTGGTCCATATTTCTTAAGCTTCAGTCTATTTGACTCCATAAGAAGTTACCAAGGGAGCAAGAATTCTGTTTTCAGGACATTGAGTCCTATGATTCTGTTTTCTGGGCAAATTGAGATGTCTTCAGCAATTTCAAATGATTCCATGGATTTAGTTAGTTGTTTGTATCCCAAATAGTTATCAACAATGGGCAAGGCACTATGCTGGGTTTTTTATTGCTGTTATTGTCAGTCTTAAATCTAAAAGACCTACAGAGAAACAATAATTATTTCGAAGAGCTACATAACTGCCAAAATAATTATCTAAAAAGAGAGAAGGTAGAATATTGAAAAGTATAAGAATCAAATGGGAAAACTGATATTGTCAGATAAGTTATGTTCTCTAACTGAAGATGTTAACATTTTAATTTAATTTGTAAGCTAACTGGGCACTATAGCAAATTTCTGAGAAGGGACTGATAGGGTCAAAGCAACTTTAAGAGAGATGATGCCAGGAGCTTAGTGGACAGGCTGAGGAAAGGCTTGAGTTTAGGAGGTAAGCAGAAGGAACAGAAGAAAGCTGAAAGAGAGGATGGATTTTCGACACGGTATAAAGGAGGCAGGTAAAAAGGAGAAAAGACAAAGAATGAGTTACAAAGCAGAAATGATGCTGCTGCTATGGGCCTGTGGCAGTAAGGGGCTGAAGTGGCTGAAGGTCACAAGGCCAAAGGTATCCTTTACTGGAGGGAAACTGGGTCATGGAAGAGTCTGAAAAGAAAAATCACCAACTGCGGATTCTCTTACATGTTTAGGCTTCAATGAAACATGCAAGAAAATCTACTCTCTATTTGACAAGAATGATCAATCTGACCATGGAGATAGATAAGAGCAATAGTTGGATGCATCACTTGGCGATCTCTTCTAGTCCATTCTACAAGACACACACAAAGGAGAGAAGGACAGGGTGGGATGCTTTGAGAGAAAAGCACTGAAACATATACATTACCATATGGAAAACAGATAATCAGTGCAAGTTTGATGTGTGAAGCAGGGCACCCAAAGCCAGTGCTTTGTGACAACCTGGAGGGATAGGGTGGGAAGGGAGATGGGAGGGGGGTTCAGGATGGAGGGGACACATGTACACCTATGCAGATTCATACTGATGTAGGGCAAAAACCATCACAATACTGTAAAGCAATTATCCTCCAATTAAAATAAATAAATTTTTTTAAGAACATTTGGAATTTGATGCATCACTATGAGTGCTCCAAGGGAGTGACCTGAAGAAGAGAAAATAAACCCTTGGACATATTCAATGAGAAGGATGGAGGGAGTGAGTAGCAACCAGGGGAGATAAGAGAGCCCAAGCAAGTGAGGAGACCAGGCAGCTTCTCCACCCTGGAGGATGAGGAAGAAGCCCAGGATCAGGAAAGAAACCAGGAGAGAACTGGCAAAAGCACATACAGACGTTATCAGCTTTGCATAATGTCAGAGCACCATGATTTCTGCCTTCCCAGACTCTATACCACTTCCATCTGTTCCATCTGAGGAATCACTTGTTCCTGATCAATAACATCTCAAAATATAAGAAGATGTTTTTCTTCCCAGTGTTCAATTTATTAACACTAGCATTTTACAAAACGTGGTGCTTTTCTTCCTAGAAACACCTAACCTGGGCAGGCTCCCTCCCAGCCCTGCATGGAGCCTATCCGCCCAGAAAGGCTTAGTTGGCCTCCATCATGGGGCCTCTGGATAATGAAGAGGGATTTGCATAAAGGTGGTCAGCAGAGTACAGCCCCTCTTGGAGGCCTTGCAGCGTTGAAAGGACCATTCTCCAACCTGGCAGCGTAATCCTAATGGAGAGCTTTTGTGCGCAGGATGTGGCAGGCCGCTTTATTCAGCTAACAATCCAGTGAAAGAAGGAATGACTCGCCTCCTTTTGGTAAAGCTCAGGCAGCTGGCAGCCCACAGGCTGGACAGCTTACCCGATTAGAGGCAGGACAATTGTCAGCTTCAGCCCCCAAAGGTGCTCCGTGACGCACAGACCATTGCTGGTGCGCGTGGCTGCATGCTGGGTGCACTCACCGCTCAAGAAAAAGGTCCGGGAGCCCGATCTCTGCAGAGAGGGGCTGAGGGACCTGCCATTCCCTACAATACTTCCTGAAGAGATGAAATCTATCAGCACGGCACAGCCCTTTGGACAGTTTTGTGGAACTATATATAATTTACCATTAGAACGCTGGAAAGAGCCAGGTTTCTGGTTTCTTTTGCGATCTCACATTTTTAAAAAGAAACCTGATTTTCGTTTTCCTCTTTTTGAGACTGTTAGATTTACAAAATAGAGCAGAGACTCAAGGCAAACAGAATTCTACCACTCAGAGGCAAATACTGCCGTTTCAGATGATTTTTTTCCCAGTCATTTTCAATGTAGCTTTGACAATTCTACAAATACAATTTGTTCTCTGACTGATCTCTATTATTCAACTAAGGAATAATAAGCCCTTTCGAAGTATAGTGGTTTCCCCTAATTTAATTCCCTTGCCTTAAGGTAATTCCCCAGCCCAATCCCCTGTTTTCCTGAATCCTAGTCCATTCTTCTGTGTATACTAGGCTGCCTTACCCAAAAATAAACAGGGAAATTGTCTCCCAGAAGCTGTTGAACATTTTTTTAAGGGGGTCATATTTACTTATGCAACAAAAATAATTTAAAATCAATATATGAATTATGCACCAATATCACACAAAAGATTAAAAAACCACACATGTATTTTTATAACATCAAAACATAACCTATTCCAAATAAGCATCTTAGGTTTTACTTTTGGAAATGTTTAGTTGTTCAAAAACCTTTTTTATTTTTGATTTTCAGAACTTAGAATAGTTGCTCAACTTAGAAGGAATACTGTTTAACTACAATTCAAAAGTATCCTTTAAAAAATGGCATATGTTTGATGACATATGTTGATTCTGGAAGGAAAATGCAACAACTGAATAAGAATATTATTAAGCAATTTTTCATAACCCAGAAAAGAAAATAATATTTACTTTATTCCTCTTTTTATCTGCCATTATGTTTTCTCTAATCACTTTATATTTTTAAGTTTATAAAACTGACTCATTATTCTATGTTTATTAATTTCTCTTTGGCAGATCATTCTCATTGTCTTAAAATCTTTTTTTTATTAACTATGGTGTCATTTTTTTTAGAAATACAATGTTCTGGGATGAACTATCAATTGGTTATGAGAATGTTGATGTTCTATAATTTTGCCACTTATTTGTATCATGATTTTGAGAAATTAAGAGATGACAGAGTATGACTGTTTATGTCACTCAATGAGGAATTTATTTGGCTATTTTTAAGGTATTTAAATAAAATTGCTAAGGACAAATGACATTTTGATTTTTAGTAAGATTACTAAAATAAATACTTCAATTTGCTATTTACATTTTAGTGAAAGTGGCTCAGTCGTGCCCAACGTTTTTGCAACCCCATGGACTGTACATAGCCCACCAGGCTCCTCTATCCATGGGATATCCCAGGCAAGAATACTGGAATGGGTTGCCATTTCCTTCTCCAGTGAAAAATTTAAAAATGCATAACACTTTAGTAAATTTATTAATTCTTAATTTATTAGCTACACAGTTCTCAAATTAGAAAGAGGGGCCAAAGAAACCTTCCATTTCCTGAATGAAAAACTGTACACCTCTTCACTTAAAATGATCTCCCTCATTGTTGCTGACTCTTGGCTGTGCCCAGGCCAGACATCCTCCTCCCAAATCCACTCTCGCACAATCCTTTTCTCGGTGCTGATGGTTGAGACACGGCCACATGAAAGGGATGCTCGGTGAATGCCTTGGCTGACAGCTGCAATATCCTCCCTGCTCAATACACTTCAAATACCTTCTGGGATCACATGTGCTGGAACTTTACACAAAAGGTTCCTACTTGCTTCTTGTGGAATGCACAGAAAAATGAAATAGCTCGCAATGAGAGTTTCCAGAGTCTTCATGTTGATTGATTTTGTGAATTTCACCTCAAAGTACAATCCTTTTGTGAAGACAGACCCTTGTTTCCCAGGCAACTCCTGCCTGTGACTTTCAAGTGTTCTTATTTCCAAGCGCTGTGTGGTCCTTGCCATACAGCAGAGCTCACACCTAAGTATCCTGAGAAGATCGGCAGACAGAGCTGATACTATAGAAGGCAAAGAATAGACAGATTTAACTAAGCTCTGTCTGCATGGTACCCAGAAATGTTTCAAACTGGTCTTGACCCAGCCTAAGAAGGAAAATGAAGCTTTCCACAACTTATGCCTAGACTAAGGGATATATGTATTGCTTTCTATGAAGAAACAACTGACTTACAAGTTCATTTTCCCAAATGGGAGATCTGAAGTTAGAGTATAGCAAGCCTAAAAACAAACAAACAAACAAAAATGCTTTAGTCCACACTTTAAAAATTACTACTCATGTGGCTTAGTGAAAGTGAAAGACACTCAGTCGTGTCCTACTCTTTGCGACCCCATGGACTATACAGTCCATGGAATTCTCTAGGCCAGAATACTGGAGTGAGTAGCCTTTCCCTTCTCCAGGGGATCTTCCCAACCCAGGGATCGAACCCAGGTCTTGAGCATCTCAGGCAGATTCTTTACCAGCTGAGCCACAAGGGAAGACAAAGAATAGTGGAATGGGTAGCCTATCCCTTCTCCAGTGGATCTTTCCAACCCAGGAATCGAACCAGGGTCTCCTGCAATGCAGGCAGATCCTTTACCAACTGAGTTATCAGGGAAGCCCCCAAGTGGCTTAACAAGATCACAAAACTAGTGGAAATCAGACAGGCCATCGAGATGGTGGAGTAGGAGGATGTGGAGCTCACTTCTCTTCACAAATGTCAAGGTGACATCTACATGCAGAGCAGTCCTCACTGAAACAAACAGGACACGGGTAGAAAGACTCTTCTATGACTAAGGCCATACATATCCACAGGAAGTCAGATATGAAGGAAAAGAAGCAAGCAGGTTGGGACCTGTTCCCCTAGGAGGAGACGTGGGAGAAGAGGGGGACCCTGGGTGCTCAGAGATCCTCCCTGGAGAGTGAGCTGTTCAAAGACCTCTTAGCTGGTTTGAAAACCAGTGGGACTTACAGGCGGGCTGCAGGAAACCTAGACTCTGCTTACGAAGAATGTGCACAAAGGCTTGCTCACTCCTGCACCTGGAGGGCATAATGCTTACTGACATAAGTCAGACAGAGAAAGACAAATACTCTATGATCTCACTTATATGTGGAACTTAAAAAACGCAAGTGAACAAATGTAACAAAACAGAAACAGACTCACTGATAGAGGGCAAACTAGTGGTTACCAGTTGGGAGAGGAAAGTGGGGGGACAAACAGAGGTAGGGGATTAAGAGATACAAACTACTACGTATAAAATAAATAAGCTACAAGATACAGCACAGAGAATAAAGCCAATATTTTATAACAATAAATGGAGTATAATCAACAAAAATACTGAATCACTGTGTTCTCACCTGAAACATATAATATTGCAATCAACTATACTTCAATAAAGTTTTTTTTTTAAGTGGAAATCAAAAACATTCTTGAAGTCAGAATGCTTAGAATCCAGTCCTAGCTCTGCAGTAGTTGTGTGACCTTAGGCAAGTCACCTTCCATCTCTAAGCACCTATAAAATAATGCTAAAGCCTTGATGCCACAAACCCGTACAGTCATTCTAGACAGCATCAGATTCCATCAAGGAGGGGCAGTTCCATGGAAAGTCTAAGGTTCACATTAATAAGGAGACAAACAGCAAGAAGACACACTGGGAATTCAACACCTCTTGGCTTCCTCCTGGAAAACAACAGCCTTCATGAATTCAACAAATACTGTAACGCATACATTGTAAAAATTAAAAGCAGAAAGGAAAAATCTTGGAACATTGTGTGCATACATATATTATGGTTAAATAGCAATGAAGAGAAAGAATGCTAATCAAATTCATGAATTTATGTTTTAATTTCCAAAGCTAAATATTAGCTTAATTGAGTAATAGCTAGTGTGCCTTGAGCTCAGGCATTAGCATACGAAAGGCTGACTGCCCTTAGCTCCTTGCCCTCCCAGAGGTGCCACTTGTATATGTAAATATGGAGTACATTTATTAGTGGTCATGCTCACTCTACAATTAAAGAACAACCTGTTACTTTTATATTATGCCCAATCATTAGAAATAGAATCAGAAGAAAAACTCATCAACCCTCAAAGTATCCTTCCCTCTTGGGGCATTTGTTAGACATGAGTCAAGACAGACTCCAAATGTATCAAACAACAAGAACAATATTTTCAGGGACCTCCCTGGAGGTCCAGTGGTTAAGACTCCGCCTTCTAATGCAGGGAAAGCAGGTTCAATCCTTGGTTGGGGAACTGAGATCCCACATGCTGCAGGGTGCAGTCCAAATATTTTTTTTTTAATGAAGAAAGAACAATATTCTATTTCTCATAAACAATAGTTTGTAAGTCAGTTTAATATTTATGTAATGTTTTGGAAAAGCCTGACGGAGTTCTTAAGCTCTTGATAAAGGCAAGGGGAAAATGCAACATTTCCTTGCAGAGTCTAAATGAGGAGACCTACTTCCAAGGAGGTTTATGTGCTCTATTACAAAACCTGACAATTATTTGGCTCCTGGGCTTCCCTGATAGCTCAGTTGGTAAAGAATCCACCTGCAACGTGGGAGACCTGGGTTCGATCCCTGGGTTAGGAAGATCCCCTGGAGAAGGGAAAAGCTAGCTACCCACTCCAGAATTCTGGCCTGGAGAATTCCATGGACTGTATAGCTCATGAGGTCGCAAAGAGTTGGACAGGACTGAGCAACTTTCACTTTTCAAGAGACTGATGCTTTGAGATCATCACCTTGCAAACCCAGTGGGAACCTTTGCCACACGTGGCTTGAACCTATGGACATTCAGACACAGCATAAGTTACCAGGGCATGACAGAAAGAGCAGTTTTTACGGCTAAAGCAAGTAGGTGCAACTTTGTTTCCCCACACCAGAGCCATCATCCCATACCCACCAAGAATCCACAGAAACCTTGAGGACTCTGGTTCTTCATTTACAGCTCAGTCTGCTCTGGGACAATGGAAGGGTCCAGTTTCCACCCCTCCCCACAAGTGCCAGGCCCAGGCTCAGAGGCAGGAATCTCCCTATGCACTGAATGACTGATGAGGGGTCGGTGCCCAGGCCTTCTCATCTCTAAGTCCAAAGGCCTCTCTCACCTGGCCACACTGGCCCAAGGACTTTCAAAGTCATGGATCAAGTGTTTTCCAACAATTCCCTGGAGTTTCATGAAAGGATCCTCTTTGGAGGTCTGGTGTGGCAATGCCTCAGTGCTTCCTTTTCTTCTAGAACAGCTGGAGAAATAAGCAAAACAAGACTATGTACTTCAGACACAACTGGACTGTTTTCTAGAGCAAGCATTTTTGTTGACAGTATTTATTCCTAAATGTGATCACTGTTCATGTCTATTATATAAACTTACTGTTAGCCACTCAGTCATGTCCAACTCTTCGCGACCCCATGGACTGTAGCCTGCCAGGAGCCTCTGTCTGTGGAATTCTCCAGGTAAGAATTCTGGAGTGGGTAGCCATGCCCTTCTCCAAGGGATCTTCCCAACCCATTGATCAGACCTGGGTCTCCTGCATTGTAGGCAGATTCTTTACCGTCTGAGCCACAAGAGAAGACCCATTTGCCATGCTCTCCTCCAGGGGATCTTTCCAACCCAGGGATCGAACCCAGGTCTCCCACCTTGCAAGTGGATTCTTTATCATCTGAGCCACTAGGGAAGTCCAAGAATACTGGAGTGGATAGCCTATCCCTCCTCCAGGGGAGCTTCCAGACCAAGGAATCAAACCGGGGTCTCCTGCATTGCAGGTGGATTCTTTACCAGCTGAACTATAGGGGAAGCCCAAGAACAAAGCCAGAGATATCACACTTCATGATTTTTAATTATAAGTCGCTCAATCATGTCTGACTCTTTGCAACCCCATGGACTTTACAGTCCATGGAATTCTCCAGGCCAGAATACTGGAGTGGGTAGCCATTCCCTTCTCCAGGGGATCTTCCAAACCCAAGGATAGAACCCAGGTCTCCTGCGTTGCAGATGGATTCTTTACCAGCTGACCCACCAGGGAAGCCTTCTAGAGAAATTAAAATAAACTGGCTACCTAGTTAATAGCAGAATTGCTTAATTTTATAAAGCAGGAGGGATCTGTGATTACTTAGGAAATGACATTTTCTCCTTTGTACACCTGCAGCCCTGGTTTGGAAAAGACCTACTAAGAGGTCTTGCCATTGTCTGGGATGGACTTTCAGCCTGATAATTTCCTCTACCATGATATTCGGAATTAAGCAGCTAATTTCAAACTAAGGGAGAATAAGTAGGATCAAAGCAGGTGTTTGTTCCATTAAGAGCAACAGGGAGAAATATATTGCTTTGCTATATATGTGAAGACACACTGCACATCAAAACCTTTCATAGCACTGTTTAAAAATGTATTTTCCTGATAGAAATAGCAACATTCACAAGGCAAGGACCAAAAAGAGAATCATTTAGTGGAAAAACAACCAGGTAAGAATAGAAAAGTGAACTGTCACTCCTTAGCTCAATACCCCCACCCGCCACTGGCCTCACCCACCATCCAAGGTTCCCTGCAGGGAACACCTGGAGCCACTGAAATATACAAACAAAGGGCCTCTTCTTTTAATTCAGTTACACATAAAATAACCCCAGTTGCCCCATCCAGACACCTGGATGACTTATTGGCCTGCCTGTTCACACTGCTCTCCCAATATCAAGCAATTAGAACTCTGGGGCTCCTCATCAGTCATTTAAAATTAAAACAAGGGAAAAATCATACTCTTTTGAGGGGTGAGTCACTATGTGAAATGTTGATCCTCTTATTTTGTTTTAAGAAATAGGTTGAAAAATAATAATGCAACATTTCCCTAATAAGTATGATGAAAATTATCCTTGCTTTCTAATTCCTTCTTCATGTTTTGCAGTCAGAGAACTTAGTAATCCACTGCTGAACAACACCCAGAAAAACACAAGCAAACTATACAGACCTTGCCCTCTCCTTTTTCTCTCTTCTCTTTCTCTCCCTGCCTTGCCAGATTTCACAGCTTATCTATTCTCTCCTTTTTCAAGTTTTGCTTCCATCTGAGAAAGAGCAAAATTCCTTGAAATGTTACAAATCCTGGCTTCTCCTACTTGTTTACAACCTCCAAATTACTTGGCACCTTTAACCATACTTCCCCAGTTTGCTTGCCACTAACCTCGTTAGCACAGTCACTGCAGCCAACATCAGTCCTGGCTGTGATGGCATCTAGGCATCCCTGTTTTAAAATATCCATGACCTGATCACATTTCATGGGAATTTTTTTTTTATATTCCCATTTTCAAACTCCTGGCACATGGCTTCATGGTAGTTTGACTTTCAGAATTGTAAACTATATCACTATTTACAAGCAGAATTTGAATTTATAGAATGAAGCCAGTATGTGTTTGTCAATAATAAAGTCAGGGACCACTGAGAAAATAATTAATTGAACTTCTCTACCTATATATTGAGCTTGTCAGGTCCCATTAGTAAGTGAAGACTCCATTTTAAAAATTCATATAAGAGTTAAAAGTCAAGCCTGTGCCCTCCCCCACATAACAAGGTCCAGAAAATACCACTCTTTCTTGACAAATAGTTAACTCAAACTTTCGAGAGTCCCCTCTCTCAACCAATTTGACTATATTCCTCAAAGAAAGAGAAGTTTTAAAAACATCAATTTAAAGACAATGAAATCATTTTAATATAAGTTGTTCTACCAACCATAAAAGATTTCCCTCAAACTGAGTTGTTTACTTACGTTTTTGTTACTTTTTCCCCCCTTTGGATTGGTCTTATTTACTTAAAAGACGCCTACTCCTTGGAAGGAAAGTTATGACCAACCTAGACAGCATATTAAAAAGCAGAGACATTTCTTTGCCAACAAAGGTCCATCTAGTCAAGACCATGGTTTTTCCAGTGGTCATGTATGAATGTGAGAATTGGACTGTGAAGAAAGCTGAGCGCCGAAGAATTGATGCTTTTGAATTGTAGTGTTGGAAAAGACTCTTGAGAGTCCCTTGGACTGCAAGGAGATCCAACCTGTCCATTCTAAAGAAGATCAGTCCTGGGTGTTCATTGGAAGGACTGATGCTGAAGCTGAAACTCCAATACTTTGGCCACCTCATGAGAAGAGTTGACTCATTGGAAAAGACCCTGATGCCGGGAGGGATTGGGGGCAGGAGGAGAAGGGGACAATAGAGGATGAGATGGCTTGATGGCATCACCGACTCGATGGACATGAGTTTGAGTAAACTCCGGGAGTTGGTGATGGACAGGGAGGCCTGACATGTTGCGATTCATGGTGTCACAAAGAGTCGGACACGACTGAATGACTGAACTGAACTGATAGGAACATTTGTTAATATTCATGAAGGCTTCAGTCACATATACTACAGGCTTTTAAGTATATGGATGTAACTTCAGTTTGTATATTGGTATTACTCCATTTTACAAGAAAGAATTTTCAGTAGCCAGGTATTCTATGCTTTCAGTGTTGATACACACACATCCCTATGCCAGCACATTCAAAAACTAAAAACCAAAATCCCCACTAATATGAAATGATACTTGCACATCAGTGTTCATAGCAGCACTATTTACAATAGCCAAAGCAACCTAAGTGTCCACTGACAGATGATTGGATGAGGAAGATGTGATATATATATATGTGTGTGTATAATGGAATACCATTCAACCTTTAAAAAGAATGAAATAATGTTACTTGCAGCAACATGGATGGAGCTTGATATTATCATACTAAGTGAAGTAAATCAGACAGAGAAAAACAAACAACATAGGACATCACCTATATGTGTAATCTTAAAAATGATAGGAAATAACTTATTTTAAAAACAGAAAAAGATTCACAGATATAGAAAACAAACTAGAGGTTACCAAAAGGGAGGGTGGAGAGTCAAATTGGGAGTATAGGATTAACAGATGCAAACTACTATGTATAAACCAGGTAAGCAACAAGGATGTGCCAGAGAGCACAGAAAATTACACCCATTATCTTGTAATAAGCTATAATGGAGTATAATCTGCAAAAATAATGAATCACTATGCTGTACACACAAAACTGACACAATGTTATAAATCAACTATAATTCAATTTTTAAAAACCACTTAAATGATACAATATTTAAAAATTTAATAGAAAAAAAAAAACACAAAAAATGAACAAAAACCCTCATGGGGATCCTTTGAAAAGCTACCTTTGCAACATGGCCCTCAAAATCAGAAAGTGTGCAGACTCACAGCACACAACTGCTCTCTTAAAGTCAGCTGGTCTCTGGCTTTCCATTCCATGTCTACTGTGTTAATGGAGGCCCGATAAGCCCACCTGCCCAGGAAAGCCTCTGACTTTGTTCCTCACTCTGACACACACACACACACACAAAAATGTTTCTAGACTTAGGTTGATGCTAGAAACTTTCTCAAAATTTCCGAAGGCACACAGTGTTTCCCATCATGATACCTATGATGGGACCTCATGGAGGACTCACGGAGGAGATATATATATATCTCTCCATCTCTGCCTCATAGAGTTGGGAGGATTAGCTGGGATGATGCATGCAGAATGCCTGGCACTGGGCCTAGGAGGAAGGAGGCCCTTGTCAGTGAGGCTGTAATTCCCATCAGGAATCACAGAAGCAGGGAGAGTGTCTATTCCCCCCTGAACATAGCATGTACAGGATTTGAGGAACTTCCACTGGTCTTGCTTGGAGTTATCACCTTACATCTGGTCTTTCTCACAGGGGACCTGCCAATATCGGAAAGTAGCTAGACATTCCTCTGCAAAGAAAGGACAGTCATGAGTAGCCTCTATAGCAAGCCCTAAAATTCCATGGAAGTCTCCAAAGAAATTCCCTGAAAGACAAAACAACCCAGTGATGTAAGGTTTTATCTCTGTGTGGTCATCAAACTTCTGGTTGTCTGCTTCATCCCCAAAGGAGTTATGTCACTTGCACATCTCTTAAAAGAAAAGATAACATGTTTGTACACAACCGACATCAAGTCACTCCTGGCCTTTAAGGACACCCACACCCTCGTCCATCTCCAGTTCATTCAGAGGCCATTTTGTGGAGCTGTGGTAATATTTCAACCACATCTGAAATATACTGATCAGTGTGTGATTGGAGATTCCATTATACGCCCCCCATTTTTCCTGATATGATATTATAGTGGTATACCTTAATGAATTATGGTCTATTTTCATTTTTAAAAAACTCAATGATAAATACATAGAGGAATTTAAGGAGTGCTATTTTAATTCATTTTGAACTTTTAAAAATCTATCAGTGAATTCTGGAAGGATCTTCCTTTAATATCCTGATGATTTTCAGTTCTATCCATCAAGTAGAAAGTGGACAGCCTCTATGTTGCTACCTACTACATTCTCCATTAAGCCAGGAGTATGTGCCTGAAACATGATCTGCTTCTAGATGCCAAGCATCTTCTGTAAAGCATGGTTGTTGCTCCCTGGCAAAAACTCCAGAAACAGAGTTATATTTTCTGATACTAAAAATCATGTCAATGTATGGCAAAACCAATACAGTATTGTAAAGTAAAAAAATAAAAATAAAAATAAAAATAAAATAAAATAAAATAAAAATGCTCCTTAGGCAAAAAAGGTGTGTTAACTGGCCTCCCCTTTTCAATCCATGTCAGCAGCTCTAACCTGCACTCTTAACTAGAATCCTCAGTTCCCACACTCTCAGCCTCTCCAAAACTGTCCTCCACCCAGCAACCAGCACGGCCTCTAAAAATGTTCAAGTCATATCATACCTATGGTCTAGATACTGTCAGCTTCCCAATCATCACGGCTATTGAGGAAAGCCCAAGCCTGTTCTCACCTCCTCTAATACCCTCTCAGTTGTAATGGATGCTTTTCAGTCCTCACTTTACAACAGTTAGAAGATACGCACACACAGACACACACACACACACACACACACACATATACATAATCTTGTTTTATATATATATATATATATATATATATAGAGAGAGAGAGAGAGAGAGAGAAATGACCTTATACATAATAGGATATTATATGCATCTTATTTTACATCTATAACTTTGCTATAACTTTTACTAATTATTTTGATTTGAGAAACTATGAAAGAGACATATTCTGACATTGGAACCATGAAAACAAAATAAAAGGTCCCTTCTGAGAGATCATTGACTAAAAGGAAGATGTTAAAATATGTTCTCAGCCTAAGCACCTGTGCTTTTTTCTTAGTCTACTCTCAACAAGAATCAGTTTAGAACATGGAAATTACCTATGTTCTCCACCTTCAGAGTCTTCATGAAGCTCCCAAGGAAGATGCAGGTGAGTGGGAGTAGGGAGCTTGCTGGGGCTCCTGCCTTGGTGACCCTGGCACATCCAGGCTGGCCCTCCTAGATGGCCTGGCCCAGATCCTCACTTTCTAACTGAGGACACTGAGGCCCACTGAGTCCTGTGAAAAGGACTGTGCAGAATCTGAGGGCTAGAGCTCACTGTGCCTAGATAGCAAAACCAGGCCAGGCTGCCTCCACTTTATTGTATCAACATGTATTTTGCCCCCACAAAAAAAAAGTTGCTTTGAAACAGAAGGTGAACAGACTTCTGAAGCTCTTCCTAAATCCCCAATAAATAGAAAGATAGACTTAAACATGAGCGTGTCAATAAGTACATTAAATGAAAATAGTCTAAAAACCTCAATTCAAAGATAAGAATTGTCAGATTGGAGAAATAAAGCAAGGCTGACCTCTACTCTTTTCTACAGGGAAGACATTTAAATACAAAGATAAAGAGCATTTAAAAGTTAAAGAATGAAAAACTAGATAGCCTGCAAATTCACTAGAATTTCTATGATTACATAGAAAAGATGAAATGACTATATTCATATTAGATGATGTAGACTGCACACCAAGTAATACTACCAGAGACAAAGACTAAGATTCCATAACAATAAAAGACCTGATTTAAGAAGACAAAATAGAAAACAATTCCATTTACAATAGCATCAAAAAGAATAAAATTCTGAGAAACTTAACCAAGGAGGTCCCCCTTCCCACATACCTGTCTTATGCTTCTCTTTCCCGTGGCTGTTACTGATTATATTCTTTTATAATAAACTTATAATCTAGCTTAAAAGAAAAGAAAAGAAAGAATAGAAGGACATGTTCCTGGGACATCTGCAAGAGGGAACACTCTGGTTCAAGTTGACCAGAGAGTCCCTGGCTCTGTGCCATGGACACCATGGTGTGTGCATGCTCATGCTTTGCAAGGCGGTCAGGGATCTGGGGGAGTTACAAGTGAGTTGAGCTTCATGTAGCGAGATGGGTCACCATCACAATTTCCCAAGGCCGATCTTTCTTTCTTTCTTTCTTTTTTTTATTTAAAGTGCACCTTTATTTAAGGTGCCAAAAACAAAAGCAAGCTAGTTTTACTTGTTTTTTTCATTTGCTTGAATTTGTTTTTTACCCCCCTCCCCCCAAAAAAAAAGGAAAGAAAAGAAAAGGACCTCTGGCAAAAGCTGCTTCCCAAACTATAAGCAGTTCTTCAGGAAGTTCTTAGGTAAGGAAATAAATATGCTGGCCACAAGAACTCTCCCATTCCAGTGCATTCCAGTTATTGCCCTGGACCCCTATGGTCGCCCTCTGCACTGGACTGTGACAATGCTTCTTTAAATGTCCTATCTTTCTCTGGCCTTTCCAGCCATCCAAACCAGTGGCAGGGGCTGGCAGGGAGAAATGGGGGCTTCCCTTAGCTTGACGAGTACTGGACTTGATAGATGTTAGTTCATCTTTGCCTCCCCAAACTGGCTCAAGGCCACCTCCTTTCCAGCTTCCTGTCTGCTGCCTCCTGCAGTGGTACCATCTCTGTCCTGGTCAGGCCACTTTCTTCACTTGCTCAAGGCTTCTCCCTCTGACCCACTTTCATGCCACCACTATCATCTGGCAACTCCAGAGGGCAGGGATCATATGGGAATTTTCAGCATGGTGTGAGAACAGGATAGGGTGGGGTGCGGGGGTGAGTTGAATGTGTGATTTGATGCTACAGTAAGTCAAATAAATTTCTCCTCCAAGCAGCTTCAGCATCCCACCTTTCATATTTCCAAAACACCCATATAGTCTTGCACAACCCTGAGACTGAGAGCCTTCTTAAATTCTGTGTCCTAGGCACCTCCCTTGCCTTACCCTACTTAATTCCAGCCTTGTTGGTCTTTTCTTTTTTATGAGAGGCCTCAGTCAAGTAGGGCCATCTCTGAACTGTTTAATCTTTTTAAGGTGGTCAATATAAGCCTGTAGAGCTAACTTCCCCTCCCCAAGTAAAGAGTCATGGGACTCCATCCCTCTCTGTTGTAAGGCAGTTACTAGCCATCTTGGAACAGCTGAAACTGAAAGCATAGGCTTCGGGTGCAGAACCTAAAGACTGTGTGAGTGAGGCAAGCTTCTGCCTCTGGTCATCTTTTTTTCTGCATTCATCTAATTATTTGTAGCTTCTGTTGCTATGGAAAGAAAACACCACTTCCATGACAACTGTAGCAACTTAACGTGCACAGCTTGTCTCAGACCATGAAGCTTCAAAAATACAGAAACGTGAAGGGGTTTCATGTCCCCCCGCCCCTGCCACCTTTTAAAACATCAACCAAATGTTCTTCTCTCCAGAAAAGTCACCAGAGTATTCTCCACTTTCTCTGTGTTACCTGTCATGAAAAACCAGAGGACCTTAACAGGGAATACTCAAGGGCTGAATTCAAAGGAAATTTTAGTAAACCTTCAATTTTTTTAAAGGTTGGTAAGACTCAAAAAAACAAATAAATGGAGATTAACTGTGTACCTGTTCTGCACCAGATGTGTGTAGATTTTTTCACATACATTAAACGTGAGTGTGGTTCAACGTCTTTTTTACAGAAAAGAGAAACAGGCCCAGGAAAGATAAATAACTAGTCCCAAAAGACAGAGCTGAATTTCAAACCCAGAGTGGACTGTCTTCACCTCACTTCAGTTCAGTTCAGTCGCTCAGTCATGTCGGACTCTTTGCGACCCCATGAACCACAGCATGCCAGGCCTCCCTGTCCATCACCAACTTCCGTAGTCCACCCAAACCCATGTCCATTGAGTCGATGATGCCATCCAACCATCTCATCCTCTGTCGTCCCCTTTTCCTCCTGCCCTCAATCTTTCCCAGCATCAGAGTCTTTTCCAATGAGTCAGCTCTTCGCGTCAGGTGGCCACAGTATTGGAGTTTCAGCTTCAGCATCAGTCCTTCCAATGAACACTCAGGACTGATCTCCTTTAGGATGGACTGGTTGGATCTCCTTGCAGTCCAAGAGACTCTCAAGAGTCTTCTCCAACACCACAAAAGCATCAGTTCTTTGGCCCTCAGCTTTCTTTATAGTCCAACTCTCACATCCATACATGACCACAGGAAAAACCATAGTCTTGACTAGACGGACCTTTGTTGACAAAGTAATGTCTCTGCTTTTCAATATGCTGTCTAGGTTGGTCATAACTTTCCTTCCGAAGAGTAAACGTCTTTTAATTTCATGGCTGGAATGACCATCTACAGTGATTTTGGAGCCCAGAAAAATAAAATCAGCCAATGTTTCCACTGTTTCCCCATCTATTTGCCAAGAAGTGATGGGAATGGATGCCATGATCTTCGTTTTCTGAATGTTGAGCCTTTAAACCAACTTTTTCGCTCTCCTCTTTCACCTTCACCAAGAGGCTCTTTAGTTCTTCTTCACTTTCTGCCATAAGGGTGGTGTCATCTCCATATCTCAGGTTACTGATATTTCTCCCGGCAATCTTGACTCCAGCCTGTGCTTCATCCAGCTCAGTGTTTCTCATGATGTACTCTTCATATAAGCTAAATAAGCAGGGTAACAATATATAGCCTTGATGTACTCCTTTTCCTGTTTGGAAACAGTCTGTTGTTCCATGTCCAGTTCTAACTGTTGCTTCCTGACCTGCATACATGTTTCTCAAGAGGCAGGTCGGGTGGTCTGGTATTCCTATCTCTTTCAGAATTTTCCACAGTTTATTGTGATCCACACAGTCAAAGGCTTTGGCATAGTCAGTAAAGCAGAAATAGATATTTTTCTGGAACTCTCTTGCTTTTTCGATGACCCAGTGGATGTTGGCAATTTGATCTCTGGTTCCTCTGCCTTTTCTAAAACCAGCTTGAACATCTGGAATTTTACGGTTCACATATTGCTGAAGCCTGGCTTGGAGAATTTTAAGCATCACTTTACCAGCATGTGAGATGAGTGCAATTGTGTGGTAGTTTGAGCATTCTTTTATTGGGCCATAAAAATGAGTGAAGTACTAACTGATGATACAAAATGGATGAAGCTTGAAAACATTACACTAAGTGAAATAAGGTGCTCACCAAATAAAATATACTGTATAACTCCACTTGTATGAGATACTCAAAGTAGTCAAATTTATATAGATAGAAAGTAGAATGAATGGTGGGCTGGTTGTCAGGGGTTAGAAAAAAAGAGGGAACAGAAAACTGTCAATTATGGACTTCAGTTTTGCAAAATTTAGGGAGTTCTAGAGATTGTTTCAGCTGGTAAAGAATTCGCCTGCAATGTGGGAGACTTGGGTTCCAACCCTGGGTTGGGAAGATGGCTTGGAGAAGGGAAAGGCCTCCCACTCCAGTATTCTGGCCTGGAGAATTCCATGGACTATATAGTCCATGGGATCGCAGAGTCAGACATGACAGAACAACTTTCACCAGAGATTAGTTACACAACAATATGAATGTACTTTTACATTAGTGAACTGTACACTTAAAATGGTTAAAGTTTTTATGTTATGCATATTTAACCACAATAAAAATAGATTCCACTTATAATGAACTGTCTAGAATAGGCAGACCAATATAGACAGAAAATAGATTAGTGGTGCCAGGATCTGAGGGAAGGGAAAATGGGGAATAACTGTTAATGGGTAAGGGGTTTCTTTGGGAGTGGACCAAAATGTTCTAGGATTACATAATGGTGGTATTTGTATAACCTTGTGAATACTCTAAAAAACCATTAAAGTGTACTCTTCTAAAGGGCATATTTCAGAATAAGTGAATTATATATCAATTACAAATTTGCTACAATAAAATAGAAGTCTAGGAGTGGGAGCTGGTGTGCATGGCAGACCTGAAAGTGAGAAGAGGATAGGAAGTTGGTAATTATGCCCAACTACAAAGATACCATATTTTGCTTGCACACAGCCATGAACCACAGTTGGCTTGTACCAAAAGTGGGTTTCATTCATCTGGAGATCAAATATTTGAGTAAAATATATACACATCCTTATGATTACTTTAAACATGATACAAAATCACTATAAAACACAGTTGATAGTATTTGTAATGGCTAATACGAGGATACAAAAATAAGTATAATATAAATATATGCTAGTACTCTATTTGAAATCACCTGAAGGTAATTATATACTCTAACCCCATGTCTCTCAAACAAGACCCACTTCATTCTCATTATTTGTGTTGGATAATAAAAATCTCTGTGGACTACTAATGGGATGCTAGGGTAAATTAACAATAAGCATCATTTAATTAAGCTATTTGAGAAAATCTGATTGCTACTGGATTACTTAGAACTGCGTCAAAGGCCTTGATTTATAGCAATTTATAGCTCAAGTTCCTGGTTCCCTCATGGGGCAAGGAATAGCCACAAACTTTTTATAATTAAAAAGAATGAAAAAGAGTGAGGAGCTTCTTGGAAATTGAACTGAGCCTTCAACTCTACAAGGAGCCTTTCCTTGGGACTCATGGCACACTGGAGTGAATATTCTTCACAGTGTGCCTAATTCTTCCCCAAATGTGTGCTGTCTACACTAAATTCAGCAGGTGAGCTTCTTCTCAGGTTTGTCATGCAAACTTGGCTTTCTTTCTTTCCTTTTGTGGAAAGTGATTATTTTCCTAGCCCTGAAGAAAATGACCAAGGGGAATGCTTATGGAGCCAAGCTAAAGCATTGCTGCTAATTCACTTCAGTCATGTCCGACTCTGTGCAACCCCATAGACGGTAGCCCACCAGGCTCTCTTGTCCCTGGGATTCTCCAGGCAAGAACACTGGAGTGGTTGCCATTTCCTTCTCCAATGCAGGAAAGTGAAAAGTGAAAGTGAAGTCGCTCAGTCGTGTCTGACCCTTAGCGACCTCATGGACTGCAGCCTACCAGGCTCCTCCGTCCATGGGATTTTCCAGGCAAGAGTACTGGAGTGGGGTGCCATTGCCTTCTCCAAAAACATTGCTAGAGACTATCAAATTGAAGTAGACCATGGAATAAAATAAATAGGGAGAACAAGGCATAAATAGAATCATAGGACACAGTAAAAGTGACACCACAGTTTATGGGAAAGGATAGATTATTTGGTAGATGATGCTGGGAAAATCGTCTCATTATGGGCAGAAAAATCAAACTAGATTCCCATCTAACAACCTATATGAAGGATAATCTCAGATTGTTTCAAGAATAATTATTTTTTAAAAGTAATTAAATAAAAAAGATATAAAAATTTTTATCTTGGAGGAGAGAAGGATTTCTTAAATAAGACTCATAAAACCAAAGATATGAGGTGAAAATTAATGATTTCTGTTTAATGAAAGACACCATGGACAAAATTAAAGACAGATAATAGAATGACAGAAAACATTCACAATATTTAGAACCAACAAAGACTAATATTTTAAAAACATTACAAAAAACACAGGAAGTTTAATAGAAAATACACAAAGGATAAATGAACAGGGCATTTTTAAAAGAAGAAATTCTAAAAGTGTACATAGAAGAAGTTCCTACTAATTGATTAATACAAATTAAAATATCTATGTGATATCACCTGTTGGCCTAGAAAAACTAGAAAGCTAAAGATTACCAAGTGTTGACAAAACTGAGAAATTTTGAAATCTTCATGTTTTTCTGTGGGAATACAGAACAGGGCAACCATTTGGAGAGCAGTCAAGTATTACTCAATTAAATTAAGTATACACAATGGCCCAGCAATTTTCCTTTTATAGATATGTTTTTATGTATTTATATGGTGTATGTATATATGTGTGCATACATATGTATATAAAATCTCAACTTGTGCACACATAGCAGCATTATTCATAATAGTCTAAATCTAAATGTCCATTAACTGATGAATGAACTTTTTAAATGCACTTTATCCATACAATGTAATATTATTTAGCCATAAAATGGAGTATTGATTCCTGCTACAATGTGGATGAACCTTGAAAACATTATGCTAAATGAAAAAAGCCAGACACAAAAAGACAAATGTTGCATGATTCTATTTAAATGAAATATCTAGCACAGACAAATCAACAGAGACAGAGAACAGACTTATGGACACAGGGACTTATGGAAGGAGAGGGTAGGATGTATGGAGAAAGTAACATGGAAACTTACACTGCTACATATAAAATTGATAGCCAATGGGAATTTGCTATTTGACTCAGGGAACTCAAACTGGGGCTCTGTAACAACTTAGAGGGGTGGGATGGGGACGGAGGTGAGAGGGAACTTCAACAGGGAGGGGACATATTTATACCTATGGCTGATTCATGTTGATGTTTGGCAGAAACCAACACAACATTGTGAAGCAGTTATCCCTCAACTAAAAAAATAAATAAATAAAATGCACTTTAGAAAAGAAAGAAAGCAAGTTAATGGTTGCCAGATGCCAGGTGTAAGGGGAGATAGAACTTGACAGACAATGGCTATGGAATTTTGGGGTGATGAAAATGTTGTAAACTTAGGTTGTAGTGATGGTTACACAACTCTATAAGCATACTAAAACCATGGAATTGTACAAATTCACATGGGAGAATTTGTGATATGTGAATTATATTACAATAAATCTGTTATTTTAAAAAGGAATGCATAGGGAATTTCCTGGCAGTGCAGTGGTTAGGATGTGGCACTTTCACTGCCAGGGCCTGGGTTTGATCCCTGGTCAGGGAGCCAAGATTCTGTCAGCCTCATGTTGTGGCCAAAAAAATTTTTAATTAAAAAAGTAAAAGAGGAATGCATGAATCTTTGACATAGATAAATAAAAATGTAAGCAGGGTTTTGCATAGACTTGTGATGAGAATGTGCCCAGAATAGTGTTATTAATTCAACCTTTTACTCTGGTTGTACCTGCTTCCTTTTTTTTCTAACTGCTAATATTCCTACATATTGTAAAATGTTTTAAACATATTATGTTCTCCTTTGACTTACTCCAGCTCACTGTGTCCCGGGTCCTTAGCTCCTATTTACGTGCTGGAGCCAGGTTGGACCTTGGTGTGAACCACACTGCAAATTCTGTAGGCCAATCAGAAGCCCCTGCAGATAGAGGATATGGTAGGCAGCTTATGATTCCCACTTCCAAGTATTCATGACCTGTGCAATACTCTGCCCTGTACGTGTGGGCTGAATATAGTACCTTGTTTCTCACAGAACATGGAAAAGTGATGGGATGACACTTCAATGACTAGAGTACAAAAGACTATGGCTTGTGAATTTCATCTTGCTAGCTCTCTGTTTTCCTCTTTGTCATCGTGACTATCGCCTGCCCACTTGCTTGCTTGCTGCCATGTTGTGGGATGCTCTGTGGAGAGGAACCAAGAGAAGCCTCTGGTCAACAGGTCATGAGGAGCTCAGGCCTCACTCCAACAACTTATAAGGAACTGAGTTTCGCTACCTACCCATGTGAGTGATCTTGGAAGCAGATCCTTCTTTGGTTGAGTCTTCAGATAAGACTATAGCCCCGATTAACACCATGATGGTAGCCTTGTTATAGACTCTATAGCAGAGACTGCATCTAGGCCATGCCTGGATTCCTGACACACAGAAACCATGAGCTAACAAACATATCTTTAAGCCACTAGGTTTGGGGGTAATTTGCTATGCCATAGCAGAGTAGTTGTTAACTAATCCAGAAGCTAAGTCATGTTAAACATGCTCCTTCCCTGTCACCAGAAATTTGGGACTGAGCCTCCCTTGCAGTTGGGTGAGGTCATGTATCCGGCCCCATAAAAACATCTCTATTTGGTGATTTGTTTGTACAGCTCAAAACCCTCCCTTGACTTCCCAGTACCCTCAGTATAAAATCCAAAAGAAGTGCTTACTGTAGTCTATAAAATCCTCTTTGATCCAGAGGACTTCCAGACTCATCCTACCCTTCCCCTCACCCTCTTTGCTCCAACCACATTGGTATTCTTACTGTTCACTGAATCAAACATGGTTTCACTTCAGGGGCTTCACCCTTTGCTTTCTACATTTAGAAAGTTCTTCCCACAAGACACCCGCCTAACTTATTGCCTCACTTCCTTCTGGTCTCTGATCAAATATCACTTCTTCAAAGAGTTCTTCCCCAACAACCACTAAAATAAGCCTCAATTCTCAATCTCTATGCCCTTCTCCTACTTTATTCCTTTTACTAGGATTTATCACAACCTAAAACCATGTGAATTTACTTGTATATTTATCTTGTCTCCTCCCTCTAAACGCTCAGTTCCATGAAGGCAAGCAGTTTTTTTTCTTCATTGCTGTAACTCCAATGCATGGAACAGTGCCTAATACCTATAGCCAGATCACAAAAATGGGTATTAGAAGAGATTAGACTCTGCCTTGGTCCCGTCTGTGTAATAAACTACACTCCACTATCTACATTGCCCTTCTGAGTGAGTTTGCTTCCCAAAACATGTGGCTATAACACTGGGATTCATAATTTCTTCCTTTTCAAGTTGCTTTAGGTGTAGAGTTAGGTTATTTATTTGATTTTCTTCTTGTTTCTTGAGGTAAGCCTGTGTTGCTATGAACCTTCCCCTTAGTACTGCTTTTACAGGGTCCCATAGGTTTTGGATTGTTGTGTCTTCATTTTCATTCATTTCTATGCATATTTTGATTTCTGTTTTTATTTCTTCAGTGATTTGTTGGTTATTCGGCAGCATGTTGTTCAGCCTCCATATGTTGGGATTTTTAATGGTTTTTCTCCCATAATTGACATCTAATCTTACTGCATTCTGAACAGAAAAGATGCTTGGAACGATTTCAATTTTTTTGAACTTACCAAGGCTAGATTTATGGGCCAGGATGTGATATATCCTGGAGAAGGTTCCATGTGCACTTGAGAAAAAGGTGAAATTCGTTGTTTTGGGGTGAAATGTCCTATAGATATCAATTAGGTCTGACTGGTCTATTGTATCATTTAAAGTTTGTGTTTCCTTGTTAACTTTCTGTTTAGTTGATCTATCCATAGGTGTGAGTGGGGTTTTAAAGTCTCCCACTATTATTGTGTTATTGTTAATTTCCCTTTTCATCAGTTCAGTTCAGTTCAGTCACTCATTCGTGTCTGACTCTTTGCGAACCCATGAATTGCAGCATGCCAGGCTTCCCTGTCCATCACCAACTTCCAGAGTTCATTCAAACTCACGTCCATCGAGTCGGTGATACCATCAAGTCATCTCATCCTCTGTCATCCCCTTCTCCTCCTGCCCCCAATCCCTCCCAGCATCAGAGTCTTTTCCATTGAGTCAACTCTTCACATGAGGTGGCCAAAGTACTGGAGTTTCAGCTTTAGCATCATTCCTTCCAAAGAACACCCAGGACTGATCTCCTTTAGAATGGACTGGTTGGATCTCCTTGCAGTCCAAGGGACTCTCAAGAGTCTTCTCCAACACCACAGTTCAAAAGCATCAATTCTTCAGCACTCAGCTTTCTTAATAGTTCAACACTCACATCCATACATGACTACTAGAAAAACCATAGCCTTGACTAGACGGACGTTTGTTGGCAAAGTAGTGTCTCTGCTTTTGAATATGCTATCTAGTTAGCATTTGTCGTACATATTGAGGGGCTCCTATGTTGGGTGCATATATATTTATGATTGTTATATCTTCTTCTTGGATTGATCCTTTGATCATTATGTAGTGCCCATCTTTGTCTCTTTTCATAGCCATTGTTTTAAAGTCTATTTTATCTGATATGAGTATTGCTACTCCTGCTTTCTTTTGTTCTCTATTTGCATGGAATATCTTCTTCCAGTCCTTCACTTTCAGTCTGTATGTGTCCCTTGTTTTGAGGTGGGTCTCTTGTAGACAACATACATAGGGGTCTTGTTTTTGTATTCATTCAGCCAGTCTTTGTCTTTTGGTTGGGGCATTCAACCCATTTACTGTGGAGGTTCCTCACTGTGGGTGGGGATGGACGGGTGGCTTGTCAAGGTTTTCTGGTTAGGGAAGCTTGTGTCAGTGTTCTGGTGGGTGGAGCTGGATTTCTTCTCACTGGAGTGCAATGAAGTGTCCAGTAATAAGTTTTGAGATGTCAATGGGTTTGTTGTGACTTTGGTCAGCCTGTAAATTGAGGCTTAGGGTTATGTTTCTGTGTTGCTGGATAATTTGCATGGTATGTCTTTCTATGGACTGAAGATTTTAATACATAAGGAAAATTAAAAGCCTGTCATAGTATCATGTTTGAGGTATTTTCAGAAAGCAGCTAAAGCCATTTTATTTTATCTTTTTTTTAATTTTTTTAAAATTTAAATTTATTTATTTTAATTGAGGGCTAATTACTTTACAATATTGTATTGGTTTTGCCATACATCAACATGAATCTGCCACGGGTGTACACATGTTCCCAATCCCGAAGCCCACCTCCCGCCTCCCTCCCCATACCATCCCTCTGGGTCATCCCAGTGCACCAGCCCCGAGCATCTTGTATCCTGCATCAAACCTGGACTGGCGATTCGTTTCTTATATGATATTATACATGTTTCAATGCCATTCTCCCAAATCATCCCATCCTCTCCCTCTCCCACAGAGTCCAAAAGACTGTTCTATACATCTGTGTCTCTTTTGCTATCTCCCATACGGGGTTATCATTACCATCTTTCTAAATTCCATATATATGCATTAGTATGCTGTATTGGTGTTTTTCTTTCTGGCTTACTTCACTCTGTATAATCAGCTCCAGTTTCATCCACCTCATTAGAATTGATTCCAATGTATTATTTTTAATGGCTAATACTCCATTGTGTATACGTACCACAGCTTTCTTATCCATTCATCTGCCAATGGACATCTAGGTTGCTTCCATGTCCTGGCTATTATAAACAGTGCTGTGATGAACATTGGGGTACACGTGTCTCTTTCAATTCTGGTTTCCTCAGTGTGTATGCCCAGCAGTGGGATTGCTCAGTCATATGGCAGTTTTATTTCCAGTTTTTTTAAGGAATTTCCACCCTTTTCTCCATAGTGGCTGTACTAGTTTGCATTTCCACCAACAGTGTAAGAGGGTTCCCTTTTCTCCACACCCCCTCCAGCATTTATTGCTTGTAGACTTTTGGATAGCAGCCATTCTGACTGGCGTGAAATGGTACCTCATTGTGGTTTTGATTTGCATTTCTCTGATAATGAGTGATGTTGAGTATCTTTTCATGTGTTTGTTAGCCATCTGTATGTCTTCTTCGGAGAAATGTCTGTTTAGATCTTTGGCCCAATTTTTGATTGGGTCATTTATTTTTCTGGAATTGAGCTGCAACATTTGCGTGTATATTTTTGAGATTAGTTGTTTGTCAGTTGCTTCATTTGCTATTATTTTCTTCCATTCTGAAGGCTGTCTTTTCACCTTGCTTATAGTTTCTTTTGTTGTGCAGAAGCTTTTAATTTTAATTAGGTCCCATTTGTTTATTTTTGCTTTTATTTCCAGTATTCTGGGAGGTGGATCATAGAGGATCCTGCTTTTATTTATGTCGGAGAGTGTTTTGCCTATGTTCTCCTCTAAGAGTTCTAGAGTTTCTTGTCTTACATTTAGATCTTTAATTCATTTTGAGTTTATTTTTGTGTATAGTGTTAGAAAGTGTTCTAGTTTCATTCTTTTATAAGTGGTTGACCAGTTTTCCCAGCACCACTTGTTAAAGAGATTGTCTTTAATCTGTTGTATATTCTTGCCTCCTTTGTCAAAGATAAGGTGTCCATAGGTGCATGGGTTTATCTCTGGGCTTTCTATTTGGTTCCATTGATCTATATTTCTGTCTTTGTGTCAGTACCATACTGCCTTTGATGACTGTGGCTTTGTAGTAGAGCCTGAAGTGAGGCAGATTGATTCCTCCAGTTCCATTCTTCTTTCTCAAGATGGCTTTGGCTATTTGAGGTTTTTTGTATTTCTATACAAATTTTGAAATTATGCGTTCTAGCTCTGTGAAAAATACCGTTGGTAGCTTGATAGGGATTGCACTGAATCTATGGATTGCTTTGGGTAGTATACTCATTTTCACTATATTGATTCTTCCGATCCATGAACATGGTATATTTCTCCATCTATTAGTGTCATATATAGGTCTTTAGCTTCTTTAGGTAGATATATTCCTAAGTATTTTATTCTTTTCATTGCAATGGTGAAAGCCATTTTGAAAGTTCATGTCATTTCCCATACTGAATCTTCTATTTTGACATAAGAGGAACAAGAGTTTATGTACAACTTGGTTAGAGGCAAGGCAAATTTTGGCAACTTTTTTGTTCAAACATACTAATCAGTATTATTTCCTAATTCAGCTATACAGTTTTAAATGTTTTGAATAAAATTGAATCAAATATATTTGAAAATGTTTGATTCTTAGGATTAGCATGCATATTATTATTTTAAATCCTGGTGTGTTTTAGACAACCCATATATTTGAGGCATAGTTTACCTGCCCCCCAAATATATGAATTTTTAAATATATATATATATAATCTTTATATATATATATATATCTTTTACTAACTAAAAAGCAAAAACTATACCCCAATTCATAAATTAATGCTTAGTATTATTTACTGAATATTTGTGAAACTGAGTTCCTTTCTTCACTAATTTGTTCATAACTGTACAAATTAAGCTAATGGCTTTAATTCTCAATTCAGTTAAATTCTACAAACACATATTGTCTCTCTACTATACACAAAGCTGCATATTTTATTAGGAACATTTCATTAGAAACATTTCAGAAACAGTATTTCAGAGTTATTTCCTCAGGGAAATACATACCTTGCCAAGATTATAATTGCCACTTTACATACAATGTTGTTTAGGTTGCTGGAGTTATTTACCTATCAATCAAATGAAACTCCCCATTCTTCAACCTCTCCATGATTCCCCATCTCAGTTTCCAATTTCTAGTCAAAAGAATCTGTTTTTAAAATTGGAAGGAGCATCATTTTTTTTCTAGATATTTGATATAACTATTTATTTTGTGTCCACATTCTCAACTTCCTTTAAATCTATTTGTTTCACCTCCTTAATTAAAACCCTGATCAATTTTATCTACCACTGATTTTTGCTCTTTGACATTTTAAAACTTGAAGTGTAGTTGATTTATGTGCTTCCACTATGGCTCGGTGGTAAAGAATCTGCCTGCAATGCAGGAGATGCAAGAGACATAGGTTCGATCCCTTGGTTGAGAAGATCCCCTGGAGAAGGAAATGGGAACCCACTCCAGTATTCTTGCCTGAGAAATCGCATGGACAGAGTGTAAGGTATGGTTCAGGCTGAGGCAGAAAGAGGAAAGACGATCTCAACAGAAGCAGGTTACTTTTATTCAGGCAAGGAGGCGCAACAGTCAGCCTAACGACCAGGCTGAGCACCGATAGGGATCAGAGAGGCTCCACATTTATAAGGAGGTTTGTGAAAGCAATAAGGGAAACATTAATCAGGCGGGGTGTTTGGGGTATTATTTAGTTGAGACGGCATTTGTAGTTGGGCAGAGGGTGGGCTGCCGTCCATGGGGTTGCACAGAGTCAGACACAACTGAAGCGACTTAGCAGCAGCAGCAGGGGGTGATAAGTCTGCTGGGCAGGTGTAGGGAGTGGAAGGCTTCCGGACAGGAGGTGATAAGTCTTCTGGGCAGGTGTAGGGGGTGGAAGGTTTCTGGACAGGAGGGTGATAAGTCCCAGATAGATGCAACCGGCCTGGAGCATCAGGGCATGACCTAAAGTTCTGTTTTGTTTTCTCCGAAGTTAGATGATTCAGCAAGGGCCTTTGAGACTGTTGTTTTCTTTTCTAGACCCAAAAGACTCCTTCATTCCAGACCCTGAAATCATTAAAAAAAGCGGGGGAGGGAAGGGTGCCGTATCTCTCTGGCCACTTCCTGCTGGATAGGGATGACGATTTTGGGTCTGGAATGGAGGATCGTCCTAGGGCCCAGGGTCTCCTTTTTCTGAGCTTGGGGTGAGACTCTCGAGAAGAATGGTCTTGACCCAATCTCAAGAGATGGCCCGAATCCATTCTTGGAGAAACCTTTGAAAGAGATTGAAGAGACAGGGTCCAAATAAGAGGAATAGAATGATAAGTACCAATGGTCCCAGGAAAGGGAGCAACCAAGTCAGGACCTGTTGGAACAGGTTTGGGGGACTGTAAAGGTTTTCTCACTCTTTTCTGCAGCGTTCAATTCTAAGTTCTTTGACTCTGCCCTGGGCTATACCCGTTTCATTAACAAAACAGCAGCAGTCCTCTCCTAGGAGAAGGCAGGTCCCTCCCTTTTCTGCAGTGAGAAGGTCCAGCGCTCGCCTGTTTTGTAGGGCCACAGAAGCTAATGAGTTAATTTGTCTTTGGATTGAAATGAAGGAATCCACTGCCTGCTTCATGTCTTCATTAAGTTCTTGGGACAGCTTGTAGTAGAAATGGGCAGAGGTCGAGATGCCTCCAATCCCAGTGCCTAGGGCTGCTGCTATGCCAGTCCCAATCAGGAGGGGGGCTATGACAGCTCGTCTTTTCCTGTGGGAAAATTCCCCTTGGGGTAGACTATTTGTTCTACCTCTTCTTCTTTGAGGAATGTGTGGCCTGGGGTCAGGAAGACCAAGATGCAAGGTCCGGGGGGTCCAATGGGAGACATGAATATGCATAGGTCCCACAGAGAATGAAGATTCCCGGACTGGTGCAATTATTTGTGCTGTTCCAGAGAACCCAAGTGGAACAGAAAGAGGGAGCTGAGTTTGTAAGACCAGTGTAGTTGGGACTAGAGTAGTTAATACAGGTTAAGTTTGAAGAGGCTGAGATTAGGGCACTGTCAGGGACTGGCCCAATGAGTTGTGTAGTTTTTTGTTGGGAAGGGGAGGTATAGTTGCCCTATAACAGCCAGGTTGAAGGTAAAGGAATTGCTATGTGTGGTGAGGGAGACAGTGACATGCATATCCAACACTGGGATGTGTGTTGTATGTACTGGAAGAATTGGAAGGAAGAGTTGAGAAGGCAGGTGAGGTGTTGGTTGCCAGAGGGAGGTTTTAGGAGAGGCCATAATTGGGAAAGGAGGTCTAGGAGTTTATAAGGCTCAGGGGTCGCCTGTAACCAGGAAATCATGTTCTTTATGACTTGTTCTTGTTTCTTTTCCCGATGTTGATCTAGTACCCCTCCTCTGTCTGGGTACCCCCAGTGGGTAATGGGATAGAAACATATATTTCTTCCATTTGGCTTACGGCAGGTACTCATGAAACTCCGTCTCTTTTGTACTTTAACAGTGAGTAGGGATTTGGACTTCCCACCCTCGAGGTTCATGGTGCATGATTTTGGAGCTGTATTATAACATGAGGAATGTACATAGGCATAAATGTCAGAACAGGGGCAGGGAGTAGCCAGAAGGCTGGGGAGTGCAGCAAGGATAAGGAACAGAGAAGTCATGGGGCTGTTAGTTAGGCAGTGCAGAAGAAATAGCACCCTAGGAGTAGAACACAGCTAGCAACGTAGGCAATACCCACAGAAAGACAAAGGATAGGTGGCCAGTCCTGAGGGGAGACAGTTACTAGGCCTACAGCAAGCATTAAGATTAAGAGTGTTATCATAGTTAGAGAGACAGGGAGAGGCCAATCAAGTGAAGTCGCTCAGTCCTGTCCGACTCTTTGCGACCCCATGGACTGTAGCCTACCAGGCTTCTCTGTCCGTGGAATTTCCCAGGCAAGAATACTGGAGTGGGTTGCCATTTCCTCCTCCAGGAGACCTTTCCAACCCAGGGATTGAACCGGGTCTCCTGCACTGTAGGCAGACGCTTTACCATCTGAGCCACCAGGGAAGTCAGGGCGAGGGGTAAAAGGCCCCAAGTTGGTGGTTGTTTGAATCTGAGGAGGAACAGTGTTCATTAGGATGTAGAATGATGTAAAGAATGAGAGTAAAGAAATCAATTTCGTCTGGATTCAGGTTGTAGAAGGTTCCCTGGAGCCACAGTTGAGACACCAGTGTAGTCAGGTCTTTGAAGAAGGTTCCTGTCAGGGCGCTGGTCCAGAGGTCTTGTAGTAGCTGGATCAGGAACAGTTGTAGGTTGAAGAAGGTCCAGGTCATTCAGTGTCTTCTTGGATGGTTGACAGAGGTTGTCGCCAGGTGAATTTTAAGGAGGTAGGTCCTGTGAGGGAGACCTAATAGGTGTCATTTAAGGAGGGCAACGCAGGATCAGAGGTGACCCGTTTTAGGTGAGAGAGGTGTACCCAGGAGGTAACCTTCTTGAGTTTAGCTGCAGTTGGGGTAAGGAGGATGATTTTGAATGGTCCCTGCCACTTTGGGGTTAGGTCACCCTGGGGATTATCAGACAGATAGACCATGTCCCCAATTAGGAGGCGGGGAGGCTTGGGGGTCAGAGGCAGGCAAGTTGTGGTTGACATATTTTCAGAGGGCATTGCGGAGTTCTGCCAGCAGAGGGGAGTGTAAGAAGCTTGGTATGGGAGGAGGTTCAGGGGGGAGTTCAGGAGGGAGCATGGGCCTTCTATACATCATCTCAAAGGGTCTCAGCCCCAGGGGCTTTCTGGGCAAAGCCTGTATTCTGAGGAGAACAATTGGCAAAAGTTTAGTCCAATCCAGATGTACTTCGAAGGTTAGTTTGGTAAGGGTTTCCTTGATTATTCTATTCATCCTTTCTACCTTTCCTGAGGACTGGGGACGGTATGGAATGTGAAATTTCCAGGGTATCTGTAAGAATTGGACAAGTTGTTGGGTGATCTTGGATGTAAATTCCGGGCCATTATCAGACTGTTGGGATGAGGGCAGTCCAAACCTGCGGATAATTTCTGTGAGGAGGATTTGGGCCACGGTGTGGGCTCTTTTGTTTGTAGTGGGAAATGCTTCTACCCATCCCAAAAAGGTGTCCACAAGGACCAGGAGGTATCTAACTCTCTGGACCGGGGGCATATGAGTAAAGCCTATCTGCCAATCTTGTGCTAGGAGGCTGCCTCACATTTGATGGGTTGGAAAGGATGTCAGTTTAAGGTTGGAACTGGGCAAAAGTTGCCAGTATATTGACATGTTTGACAGGAGTGGGTAAGGTTATCTAAATATTGTTGGTCAGCATTGGATATGGGGAAGTGGTTATGGAGGAACTGTTGGAGTGTCTTGGATGAGGGATGAAAAAGTGAGTGTAGATAAGAGAGGATTTCCCTGGTGGTGGGAGAGTCAGGTGAAGTCAGAGCTAAGATGACAGGGGACTAGATGGAAGAATGGGACAGTGCTATCTCCTTTGCCTTCTTGTCTGCAGCACAGTTGTAGGCTGATATGAGACTTCCCTTTTGATGTCCCCTACAGTGGAGGATGGCGGCTTTGTTTGGTAAGAGTGCTGCCTCTAGAAGTTTATGGATCAGGTCTGAATTAACAATGGGGGATCCCTTTTGGGTTAGGAAACCTCTTTCTCTCCATATTAGGATGTTTGAGTGAAGTATGTTATAGGCATATTTGGAGTCTGTGTGGATGTTAACACTTAGATTTTTAGCCAGAGTTAAAGCTCTGGTAAGAGCTATCAGTTCAGCCTGTTGGGGGGTGGTGTGAGGTGGCAGAGGTGAAGCTTCAATTGTCTGGATTCCATGACTGTGACAAAGGTTCCCCTGGATGATGGAATATCCTGCTGCAAAGGGTGGGGATTTTTGAGAGCTGCCATCAACGAACCAGTGTGGGGTGTCTGGGTCTAGGATGGGCTGATCTGTTAAATGTTGGAAGGGGTTTTGGGTAAGATCTACTGTTAGGCTGCAGCTATGTAAGAGGGAGTCTGTTGTAGAGGACATGGGTATTAAGCTGGCTGGATTAAGGGGAGACCAGGGGGAGAATGAGAGCTGAGGGTTGAGGAGAAAGGCATGTAGGACCTGTACCCTGGAAGGGGGAAGGGAGAGGAAAGCCCAATGTGATAGTAAGTCTCAGAAGGTGTGTGGAGAACAGACTGTTAAAGGGGCATGTCTAGAGAGTTTATTTGCTTTGGGTACGAGTGCTGCAATAGCAGCCATGGCCTGTATACAGGGAGGCCACCCCTTGGTCACCATGTCAAGCTGTTTTGACAGATAGGCTATGGGAGCCCAGGTGTCTCTGGCCCGCTGACACAGAAGTCCCAGGGCCTGTCCTTGATTGGAATGTGCAAAAAGAAAGAATGGTCTGGTGTGATCCAGCAGGTGGAGAGCTGGCACTCGGAGGAGGCTCTGGGTGAGCTGGCGAAGAGGATTGGCCAGTGAGGAGGGATTTAAGAGGGGCTCATTCAGACATTCTTTAGTTGCCTCACAGAGCAGCTTTGCAATGAGGGAGAAGTTAGGGATCCAGATACCGAAAACATTTAGGAGGCCAAGGATAGACAGGAGTTCCCTTTTTGTCTTTGGAAGTGGACAATTAAGGCCTGGATTTTATCTGGGGGAATAGTTCTTTGTTGATGGGATATGTAGAGCCCCAGGTAGGTGATGTTTGTCTGGGCTAATTGGGCCTTAGATTGGGATACCTGATAACCCCAGGATCCCAGGGCCCCAAGGAGTTTGGCAGTACGTTGGAGGCAGAGTTTTAGGGTTGGGCTACAAAGGAGGAGGTCATCTACATATTGGAGGAGATGACTTGGGGCTAGGTCGAGTGTCTGTAGGTCCTTTTGTAAAGCCTGGCCAAAAAAGTGGGGACTGTCTCTGAACCCCTCGGGAGAACTGTCCATATTAGTTGTTGGGAAACGTGAGTCTTGGGGTCTTGCCAGGTGAAGGTGAAAAGGGGTTGGGAGAGGGAGTGGAGGGGGATGGTGAAAAAGGCGTCTTTGAGATCTAATACCGTGAAGTGGGTTGCAGTCGGGGGTATGGCAGACAGAAGGGTGTAAGGGTTAGGGACTACTGGGAATGTCGATGTGATGGCCTCATTGTCTTCACAGATCCTGGACCAGTCTCCAAGAGTTTGGTCCCTTCCTTACTGCCAGAATAGTGGTGTTGTGTGGTGAATGGGTAGGAATTAGGATAGAGGCTTGAAGAAGATGGTCTATGATAGGCTTAAGTCCCTTGTGGGCCTCTAGGGTGAGAGAGTACTGTTGTTGGGTGATTATAGTCGAGGGGTCTTTTAGGGTAATGTGGACTGGGGGATGATGTTTGGCTATGGATGGGTGATCAGTGTCCCAGACTTGGGCATCTAAGGCGGGTAGATCCAAGGGAAGGTCAGGGGTGAGGGATAGGGACTGTCCAGGTGCCATCTGCATGCAGAATATAGAGACTGTATCAAGGGGGTGTATGGTAATAAAGACCCCCAATTTGGATAACAAATCTCTCCCTAGGAGTGCCATCGTGCACTGAGGCATTATGAGAAATGAGTGTATAAGGGTCGATTTTCCAAATTGACAAATTAATGGAGGGCTGATTTTTGGCCTTAGGGAAACTCCAGAGACACCCTTGATTGTGAGTTCTGAGTCTTGACTAGGAAGTTAAGAGAGAAAAAGTGGCTCCAGTGTCTACTATATAAGAGGTCTTTTTTCTGGCCACTACCTCATCTACCCTAAGTTCTGAGCTCGTGTTCGGGACATGGGCCGGGGGACTGGAACTGGGCCCCATCATTGGAACCACTCTCATAGGGTTGGGCTAGGGTTCTGGGGAGAAGTGGGGGTTTCCCCAGAGGTGCCAGGGCGTCCCTGTGGACATTCCACTCTCCAGGTCTGGGAGGTGAGAACCTTCCCAGGGGTGCCAGGGCGTCCCTGGGGACAGTCCATCTTCCAGTGTCCCCGTTGGCCACAGGTTGGGCATGCTTTTGTGGGGGGCCGCGGGTTGGGGCATGCCTTTGCCCAGCATCCTGACTGGTTGCATTGGAAGCAGGGTCCGGGGAGAGGGCGGTCTTAAGCCCTGTTCTGGGATGACTTGGGCCAGGCTGATCTCTTCCCTTAATTGCTGCTGCCAAAAGGGCGTATTTAGCTTTTCTCTCACGTTCTTTTTCTCTCTTAGCCTCCTTCTCTCTATTATTGAACACCTTGAAGGCTACTTCTAGAAGGTCTCTTTGGGGGGTCTCAGGGCCCTTTTCTAGTTGTCGAAGCTTGTGTCTGATGTCAGGGGTGGGCTGGCTGATGAATTGAATGTGAAGGTAGAGTAACACAGCAGGGGTGGTGATATCTAGGTTGGTATACTTCTGGACTGCCTCTGTGAGGTGTGCCAAGAATAAGGCAGGATTTTTGTCTGCCCCTTGGGTGATTTCTCTGACTTTATCATAAGTGACATGAATATGAGTATTTTTCTGCATTCCTTCTAGAATTCAGGTAATCATATGATTGAGTCTCCTGATACCTGGGTCACCAGGCTTTTAAGTCCAGTGGGGATCTAAGTGAAGCACTGCCTCATCAGCAACTGGGCTATCCCGGTCTTGATTATGTAAATGATCAGCACAGGCTTTCACTGCTTGCCAGATACAGTCTTTTTCATCAGGGGTGAGAGTGGCATTTAGGATATAATGTACATCACTCCATGTGAGGTTATAGGCCTGGGAGAGTCTCAGGAATTCTTTTCTGTATCTGGTAGGATTTTCAGAAAATGATCCTAACTTTTCTTCAATCTGGTTCATATCTGACAATGAAAATGGCACATGGACTCAGGTGGGGCCCTCTGGTCTTGCCACCTCTCTGAGAGGAAACATGTGTTGGGTATGTGACCATGTAGCCGGGGGGGGGGGGGGGGGGAGGAAGAGGGGAGGGGGAGTCGGGGAGATGGGGTAGCAGGGTCGAGGGGGACTCAGGAGAGGTTTCCAGGCCAGTAGGTGAGTTGGATGAAGGTGAAGGAGAGGGTTGGCGGCGTGGCGGGTAGTGAAGGGGCTTGTCCACGGGGTTGAACTCCAGGGGTGCAGAAGGTCATGGTCTGTGGTTAGTTGAGGGAGAAGAGCCTTTTTGCTTGGGAGGCAAGGTGCACAGAAGGACCTCATGGGTGAAGCAGGCCTTGCATAGGGAGGGCCTGCTCCGAAGGGCCCAAAAGGCTTGGGCATATGGGACCTCCAACCACTTGCCATTCCATCGAAGGAAGTCGGTGAGATTTTGAAGGATGTTAAAGTCAAATGTGCTGACTTCAGGCCAGCAGTCTTGATTGTCTAATTGGTATTGAGGACAAATCTGTGTACAGAGTTGTTTTAAACAGTTAGCTTTGAGTTCAGTGAGTGAGAATGTTTTGAGATTTTTGAGAACACAGGTCAGAGGGGGATCTTTTGGGAAAGATTGGCCAGATCCCATAATTGAAAGGCAAGCAGAAGCTCCTACTGAGAGCTCTAGTCATCACCCGTAGTTGCAATAGGAGTTATGAGAAGAGAGCTCCGTGTTCAGGTGGAGCGTCCCCTACCATCGCCTACAGAGTGGCCCTGGTCCAGGGGTCCCCAGGACCCGGAAAGGACTGAGTTTTAGGGTGCCTCTAGAACACCGTCTGGATCTTACCTTAATCTAGGGGCTGGCTTGAGTGGAGTGTTGCATGTAGAGCAGTCGAATGGCAAGAGTTCCATATTCTGGAGGTCGTCAGAGACAGAGAGAAGGAGAGGGGGTAGAGCCGAGGCCTGGGGGTACACAAAGCACCAATAAAGCCTTAGCCCAAGGCTTGCACCACTCCCGAAGGCACTAGGCGTCCCCGAGGGGAACTTGAGCCCTGGCAGAAAAGTGAGCTCCGGGGATGTTCACACTCCCAGACTCCAGGAAAAGGGAAAACAATGAGAGGGAGGTAGAGTGAGAGAGAGTGAGACGAGTGCTTTGCCCCTTCCCGAGTTTTGGCACCAAGAATGTAAGGTATAGTTCAGGTCGAGGCAGAAAGAGGAAAAATGACCTCAATATAAGTAGGTTACCTTTATTCAGGCAAGGAGAGCGACAGTCGGCTTAACGACCAGGCTGAGTGCCAAGAGGGATCAGGGAGGCTCCATATTTAGAAGGAGGTTTGTGGAAGCAGCAAGGGAAACGTTAATCAGGCGGGATGTTTTGGGTATTCTTTAGTTGAGATGGCATTTGTAGTTGGGCAGGGGGTGATAAGTCTTATGGGCAGGTGTAGGGGGAATCAGCAAACTAAAATGTACTGGAATGGGTGAATTTAACTCAGATGACCATTATATCTACTACTGCAGGCAGGAATCCCTTAGAAGAAATGGAGTAGTCATCATGGTCAACAAAAGAGTCCGAAATGCAGCACTTGGATGCAACCTCAAAAATGACAGAATGATCTCTGTTCGTTTCCAAGGCAAATCATTCAATATCACAGTTATCCAAGTCTATGCCCCAAGCAGTAACGCTGAAGAAGCTGAAGTTGAACGGTTCTATGAAGACGTACAGACGTTTTAGAGCTAACACCCAAAAAAGATGTCCTTTTCATTATAGGGAACTGGAATGCAAAAGTAGGAAGTCAAGAAACACCTGGGGTAACGTGCAGATTTGGCCTTGGAGTTCAGAATAAAGCAGGGCAAAGACTAACAGAGTTTTGCCAGGAGAACGCACTGGTCATAGCAAACACTCTCTTCCAACAAGAGAAGACTCTACACATAGACATCACCAGATGGTCAACATCGAAATCAGATTGAATATATTCTTTGCAGCCAAAGATGGAAAAGCTTCATACTGCCAGCAAAAACAAGACTGGGAGCTGACTGTGGCTCAGATCATGAACTCCTTGTTACCAAATTCAGACTTAAATTGAAGAAAGCAGGGAAAACCATTAGACCATTCAGGTATGACCTAAATCAAATTCATTATGATTATACAGCGGAAGTGAGGAATAGGTTTAAGATACTAGATCTGATAGATAGAGTGCCTGATGAACTATGGATGGAGGTTAGTGACATTGTACAGGAGACAGGGATCAAGAACATCCCCACGGAAAAGAAATGCAAAAAGCAAAATGGGTATCTGGGGAGGCTTTACAAATAGCTGTGAAAAGAAGAGAAGTGAAAAGCAAAGGAGAAAAGGAAAGATACAAGCATCTGAATGCAGAGTTCCAGAGAATAGCAAGAAGAGATAAGAAGCCTTCCTCAGCGATCAATGCAAGAAATAGAGGAAAAGAACAGAATGGGAAAGACTAGAGATCTCTTCAAGAAAATTAGAGATACCAAGGGAACATTTCATGCAAAGGTGGGCTCGATAAACGACAGAAATGGTATGGACCTAACAGAAGCAGAAGATATTAAGAAGAGGTGGCAAGAATACACAGAAGAACTGTACAAAAAAGAGCTTCATGACCAAGATAATCACAATGGTGTGATCACTCACCTAGAGCCAGACATCCTGGAATGTGAAGTCAAGTGGGCCTTAGAAAGCATCACTAGAAACAAAGCTAGTGGAGGTGATGGAATTCCAATTGAGCTATTTCAAATCCTGAAACATGATGCTGTTGAGGTGCCACACTCAATATGCCAGCAAATTTGGAAAACTCAGCAGTGGCCACAGGACTGGAAAGGGTCAGTTTTCATTCCAATCCCAAAAAAAGGCAATGCCAAAGAATGCTCCAACTACTGCACAATTGCACTCATCTCACGTGCTAGTAAAGTCAGGCTCAAAATTCTCCAAGCCAGGCTTCAGAAATACGTAAATCATGAACTTCCAGATATTCAAGCTGGTTTTAGGAAAGGCAGAGGAACCAGAGATCAAATTGCCAACATCCGCTGGATCATCAAAAAAGCAAAAGAATTCCAGAAAAATATCTATTTCTGCTTTATTAACTATGCCAAAGCCTTTGACTGTGTGGATCACAATAAACTGTGGAAAATTCTGAAAGAGATGGGAATACCAGACCACCTGACCTGCCTCTTGAGAAACCTATATGCAGGTCAGGAAGCAACAGTTAGAACTGGACATGGAACAACAGGGTGGTTCCAAATAGGAAAAGGAGTATGCCGAGGCTGTATATTGTCAACCTGCTTATTAAACTTATATGCAGAGTACATCATGAGAAATGCTGGGCTGGAAGAAATATAAGCTGGAATCAAGATTGCAGGGAGAAATATCAATAACCTCAGATATGCAGATGACACCACCCTTATGGCAGAAAGTGAAGAGGAACTAAAAAGCCTCTTGATGAAAGTGAAAGTTCAGTTCCGTTCAGTCGCTCAGTCGTGTCCGACTCTTTGTGACCCCATGAATCGCAGAATGCCAGGCCTCCCTATCCATCACCAACTCTCGGAGTTCACTCAGACTCATGTCCATTGAGTCAGTGATGCCATCCAGCCATCTCATCCTCTGTCGTCCCCTTCTCCTCCTGCCCCAAATCCCTCCCAGCATCAGAGTCTTTTCCAATGAATCAACTCTTCGCATGAGGTGGCCAAAGTACTGGAGATTCAGCTTTAGCATCATTCCTTCCAAAGAAATCCCAGGGCTGCTCTCCTTCAGAATGGACTGGTTGGATCTCCTTGCAGTCCAAGGGACTCTCAAGAGTCTTCTCCAACACCACAGGTCAAAAGCATCAATTCTTCAGCACTCAGCCTTCTTCACAGTCCAACTCTCACATCCATACATGACTACAGGAAAAGTGAAAGAGGAGACTGAAAAAGTTGGCTTAAAGCTCAACATTCAGAAAACTAAGATCATGGCATCTGTTCCCATCACTTCATGGAAAATAGATGGGGAAACAGTGGAAACAGTGTCAGATTTTATTTTGGGGGGCTCCAAAATCACTGCAGATGGTGATTACAGCCATGGAATTAAAAGACGCTTACTCCTTGGGAGGAAAATTATGACCAACCTAGATAGCATATTGAAAAGCAGAGACATTACTTTGCCAACAAAAGTCCGTCTAGTCAAGGCTATGGTTTTTCCAGTTGTCGTGTATGGATGTGAGAGTTGGTCTGTGAAGAAAGCTGAGTGCGGAAGAACTGATATTTTTGAACTGTGGTGTTGGAGAAGACTCCTGAGAGTCTCTTGGACTGTAAGGAGATCCAACCAGTCCATCCTAAAGGAGATCAGTCCTGGGTGTTCATTTGAAGGACTGATGCTAAAGCTGAAACTCTAATACTTTGGCCACCTCATGCAAAGAGTTGACTCATTGGAAAAGACTCTGATGCTGGGAGGGATTGAAGGCAGGAGGAGAAGGGGACGACAGAGCATGAGATGGCTGGATGGCATCACAGACTCAATGGACATAAGTTTGGGTAAACTCCAGGAGTCGGTGATGGACAGGGAGGCCTGGCGTGCTGCAATTCATGGGGTCGCAAAGAGTCAGACACGACTGAGTGACTAAACTGAACTGAACTGAACTGATGAGGTGGAAGGTTTCTGGACAGGAAGTCATAAGTCTTCTGAGCAGGTGTAGGGAGTGGAAGGTTTCTGGACAGTGGGTGATAAGTCCTAGGTAGATGCAACTGGCCTGGAGCATGAGGGCGGGATCTAAAGTTCTGTTTTGATTTCTCTGAAGTTAGATGATTCAGCAAGGGCCTTTGAGACTGTTGTTTTCTTTTCTAGGCCCAAAAGACTGCTTCACAGAGGAGCCTAGCAAGCTATGGTCCATGGGGTCACAAAAAGTCAGACACAACTGAAGCAAGTGAGCATGAGCATAGTTGATTTACAATTTTGTGTTAATTCCTTGTGTGCAGCAAAATGATTGAGCTATATATATAGGACTTCCCTGATAGCTCATTCGGTAAAGAATTTGCCTGCAGTGCAAGAGACGCAGGTTCAGTTCCTGGACTGGGAAGATCCCATGGAGAAGGGAATGGTAACCCACTCCAGTATCCTTGCCTGGAAAATTCCAGGGACAGAGAAGCTTGGCGGGCTACAGCCCTTAGAGTTGCAAAGAGTCAGACATGACTGAACGACTAACACTTTCACTTTCACTATATGTACATTGTTTGTTGGGCTTCCCTGGTGGCTCAGCATCTGCCTGCAATGCATTTGATCCGTTGGTCAAGAAGATCCCCTGGAAGAGGGCAGGGCAACCCACTCCAGTATTCTATCCTGGAGAATCACATAGACAGAGGAGCCTGGTGGGCTATAGTCCATAGGGTTGCAAAGAGTCAGACATGCCAAAAGCGACTGAGCACTCACATACATTCTTCCTTATATTCTTTTTCACTATGGTTTATCACAAGATTTAATATAGGTTTCTTCTTCTCTGACTTTTAATATCAGTCTTCTGTCATACATATGTTGATTTGTGATCATAAACATCCTCTTAGACTTACTTTTCCAGCTAGATGGTAATTTTGCAAGAAATGCAGACCAGGCCTGTTAATTCAATGCTTTTTTTTTTTTAACTGTTTGGGATGTAACACAAAAAGTAAATGGGTATTGATTGCTTGATAACCCTGCAGTATAATCTGCAAATAAACTACTTCAAGCAAGTGATATACCTGTTAACTCTTAAAAATCTGGAAAAGCTATAAAAAGTCATTTAAACCTGCAGTCAAGTCTCAGAAATCCTAGCAGAGGCTGGGAGTTGCCCTAAAACATTCAAAAGGTGAGCTTAAATAATATATGGAAAAAGTCAAAGTGTTGGTTGCTAGGTTATGTCTGACTCTGTGACCCCATGAACTGTAGCTGGCCAGGCTCCTCTGTTCATGGAATTCTCCAGGCAATAATACTGGAGTATGCTGCCATTCCCTTCTCCAGGGGATCCTCCCGACCCAGGCCAGGGATCGAACACACGTCCTGCATTGGCAGATTCTTTACCACTGAGCCACCAGGGAAGGCATATATAATTATATACATATATATAAATAATTTAAAGTATATTTTGAAAGATAGATACTTTCCTTATTTCTATGTTCACCAGCAACACAAATGGAGATGAGAAAGCATTACCAGGAGTCTGCACCAAGTAGAGACAGGAATGCTATGCCAACAAGATGCTGCTACTCCCTTAGAACTAGATGTTATAATTTTACTTTAAGACTAGGTACTCCATAGTTGTGTTCACCTATGTCCCTTCCCTACTGTCCCCTATCACAAATTCAGAATGTCTAAATTAAGAATTTGTAACATTTGAGTGTAGAAGAAACTCATGCCCAGTCAAAAATGTCTCCAGGGAGCTTGACTTCAGTGTCTTTCCCCTTAAGGAAAATGACCAAGTCCTGCCTAATATCAGCCCCAGGGAAAGACTTCAGAACCAGGAAGAATTTACAAAATTCTTAAAATTGCCCTCTGTTTATACTTTAATTTTGAAGACTCAACAATGCCTTTAAATTCTGCTCAATGCCTTAACTGGAGTGTTTCCATATTGAAAGCATTAAGCAGAATAGCCTCTGGCTGGAAAAATACAAAGTTTCCATTATCTCCATCACTAAAAACCAGAGAACAAGACCCCACCCTGCCTGGCAAACAAGCAATTAGCTTCTTCTTGGATTTATACAGCTAGTTAATGAACTTGCTCATATTCATGGCCTGTTGATGAACGAGCTGATCCCTGGGACCCGCAGATGCCCCAGGAGCAGTGGAAGCTGCCCTCAGATTGTTTCAGCACCCTGGATCCCACTATTTAAAAAAATCACTTCATGGTCTGTGAGAGAAGAACATTCAATACCAACAAGCATCTCAAAAGCCAGAAGCTGTCCAGTGCATCCAAACAATAAGGCCCTTCAAAACAGGGCCTTAAACAAAATGTTAAGTCTCCCTTGGGGCAGGACCCCCTTACACTTCACGACTTTACATTCCTTAGGATACAATCAACTTCCCCTTACAAGACTCTCAGCTTTATCCTTTTGTAACATGAATCCCTTCTTCATTCACACCTATTACTTGAAAATGGGTGTGCAGCATTAGACCAGGTGACTGGATAATGTTCTGTGTCAGGCCAAAGACTAGAAAATGATTCCTTTTGACTGTTTTCAAATTGTATACTTCCTTACTGCTATGGTCAAATAAGCTCTAATTTAGATGGTGCTTCTGGATAATGTTGCCTGTTGGTTTGTTGTTGAACATTCATGTACCTCTTTTCAACTTTAATTCTTTGTTTATTTGAACTAGTCTTAGCTATGGTTGGTGGTGAAAAGCAAAGGGCTAGTTTCAGCAGATGTCTGAGGGTATCGAGGCTGAGAGCTCTGCAGGGAGTCTCTAGACAGACTCCTGTGGAGGATGAGGGGGAAGGAGCTGGGGGTCAGGGTCATAGGTAAATGGGCACCAGCTTGCAAAGGAGTGAAAGCAGAATCAAGCCAGAGTCTGGTCCTGGATTGGGAAAGATGTCACCCAGAGAGTTAGAATGTTGGAACAGAACACAGAAGGAGGAGGTGATGAAGGGGATGAGAGCAAAAAGACACTGAAACAACAACTAAGTGTACAGATTGGCTGAGAACAGGGCCAGATCAAGCTGGACTGTTAGTGGGTAGGTATGGTCTATGACAATGAGGTATGGGATATAGGATGTGTGCACTGTGTCCCTCGGAGTGATCACTACACAGATACTGTCAACCTACCCTTTTGGAAATGCACCTCCTTGAACCAAAAACAAGTCGATTAGAGAATGGGCAGATTGCATGTGCCTCCGTCTATCCACACATCTATCTATTTTTCTATTTCTGGACAAATAGAACATACTGCATGAGTCAGCAGCACCTTGCACATGAAGATCCCTTCAGTTCAGATCAGTTCAGCCCAGTTCAGTCGCTCAGTTGTATCCGACTCTTTGCAACCCCATGGACTGCAGCACGCCAGGCCTCCCTGTCCATCACCAACTCCCAGAGTTTACTCACACTCATGCCCATTGAGATGCTGATGCTATCCAACCATCTCATCTTCTGTCGTCCCCTTCCCCTCCCACCTTCAATCTTTCCCAGCATCATGGTCTTTTCAAATGAGTCAGCTCTTTGCATCAGGTGGCCAAAGTATTAGAGATTCAGCTTCAGCATCAGTCCTTCCAATGAACATTCAGGACTGATTTCCTTTAGGATGGACTGGTTGGATATCCTTGCAGTCCAAGGGACCCTCAACAGTCTTCTCCAACACCACAGTTCAAAAGCATCAATTCTTTGGTGCTCAGCTTTCTTTATAGTCTAACTCTCACATCCATACATGACTACTAGAAAAACCATAGCCTTGACTAGATGGACCTTTGTTGGCGAAGTAATGTCTCTGCTTTTCAATATGCTGTCTAGGTTGATCATAACTTTTCTTCCAAGGAGTAAGCGTCTTTTAATTTCATGGCTGCAGTCACCATCTGCAGTGATTTTGGAGCCCCCAAAAATAAAGTCTGTGACTGTTTCCACTGTTTCCCCATCTATTTGCCATGAAGTGATGAAGGGCCCTTAGAGCACTCATTTCCAGACTCATCTCCTCCACATCCGCTTAGAAAGGACCCTTGCCCCTTTGTTCACTTCAAAATAGATTGATCTGCATCTGAGAGACGCATCTATCAAATGGGGCCAGATGATTCACCAGCTAATTCATGAACTATTAAGGCAGCTAGGACCACAGAAATACAAAGAGTATTCAAATGAATATAACCTTTCTGCCGCAAAGGGTCCCTGCCAATTAAAACTTGTGAAAGTTGTCTTTGTCCCCCTGTGGAATAGCCTGATTGTTAAATATGTGCTGTTCCATTGTGTTGAACTTTAAATTGAATATTGAAAATATTTACATAATATATCTTCAAATGAAATTGAAATTTTCAAAAATACATATATTTAAATTACACTCTTACTGTGTGAAATTAGAGAACATGAACAAAATGTTATTTTTGTTAGCAAGTGAACTCTTCACAAAGTAATTTCAAAGGGTCACTTAATCAGCAGAGAGATCTCTGGGTTTATCATATGTGCTTTTTACCAATATGACCCCAACGTTGTATTGGCAACTGTATGGAGAGTTTATATTGTGCTTTTTGAAAACAGGGACTAATAGGAATTGCTTTCCCTATAAATAATACATCAGAAAGAAAACATGGCCCTTTGCACTATCATTGTCAAGTATCTTATTCCAATCATTTTGAAACAATTGAACATACATCATCTTTGTCTCTTTTTATGATTATAAAAGCACTGCATGTCTTTGTAGAAAAATGGAAAGTTTGAAAAACATGTTTAGAAAAACAGTCTCATCAAGCAGAGGCAATCATGATCTTATCTTGGTACATTTCTTTTCATTTATATTTCCTTTACATAATTGAAACCACATTGTGCATAACAATTTTACATTCTGCTTTTAGAAATTAATATTAAAGTATGTTTCTTCTTCATGCAATTGAATAACATTCCCAAACCTGATTTTAATAGCTGCATAATAACATATTATATGAAAGTATCATAGTTTATTTAAAAATACGCCTATTATTGGACATTTATGTTGTTGCTACAATGTAATTTTCTTATTATAATGTGATGATTGCCTTTGTGCATGAGATGATTGCCTTAGAATAATGTCAAAGAAATGATTTGCATGAAACTACTTCTTTAAAATAGAATCAAAGAAATGAAATTAATTGTAAGGTCAAGAAAAGACTTATGGCTTTCAACACACATTGTCAAATTAACAATGAACTAAACAATGAACTGAACTGAAAATGACTAAAAACTATTTTCCAGGATTAAATTCTTCACTTCGATTTTTCTCTGGCCAGTTCTTCAGTAGAATAGAACTTGAATAACTTTAAAAGAAAGCATAGTTACTTACAGTTGAGCTTTGTTTTTCTTGTTTAGTCCTGAACTTCCTGCTATCAAAAAGTCAGTAGCCTAATACATATGAGAGTATTGCTAGACTTCTGGATAGTCAGACCTTGGAGGCATCTCAGTGAGCATCTCATTTCAATCCCTTTACAATAGGGGATTTGATGAGCAAAGAGAGCATGGGACATGCCCTAAGTGACACAGGGAATCTTGAAACAGCTGAGACTAAATTGTAAGTCTCCCTAATACAAATCCATTGTCCTTATCATTGTACTGTACTGTAAACCAGGGTTTTATTTTAATATTAAAAATCTCTACAATTTTAAACGTTGACCAACCAGTCCATTAGCATCTCGTTATTTCAATAGAAAAAAGCTAGAGTTTTTTTTATCACTATTAATCAAAGATTTAACAGGGCAGGGGCTCTGGAATGGGATATATGTAACATGAGTGATCACTTTTGGAAACTCTGTTGATCCATACTGTGCACTTTTCTCTAAGTATGTTATACTGAACACATTTTAAAAACATTTATTATATAGAGGAAAGAAATCTTCAACTCAATAAGTCAGATATGGGACCAAAAGTATTCTCTTATATGCAAGCAAGAAAACTGTCTACACATTCACTGGAATATAAAATATGACATTTTATGTTTTAATTGAGAAATAATTGCAGTCACCTGAAAATTGAAGGAGTAAGAAGAATTCCTTCTCCTTATAGCAAGGAGAGATAAGAAAGCCTTCCACAGAGATCAATGCAAAAAAATAGAGGAAAACAACAGAATGGGAAAGACTAGAGATCTCTTCAAGAAAATTAGAGATACCAAGGGAGCATTTCATGCAAAGATGGGCTCAATAAAGGACAGAAATGTTATGCACCTAACAGAAGTAGATGTTAAGAAGAGATGGCAAGAATACACAGAAGAACGGTACAAAAAAGATCTTCATGACCCAGATAATCACAATGATATGATCACTCACCTAGAGTCAGATATCCTGGAATGTGAGGTCAAATGGGCCTTAGAAAGCATCACTATGAACAAAGCTAGTGGAGGTGATGGAATTCCAGTTGAGCTGTTTCAAATCCTAAAAGATGATGTTGCTAAAGTGTTGCATTCAATATACCAGCAAATTTGGAAAACTCAGCCGTGGCCACAGGACTGGAAAGGGTCAGTTTTCATTTCAATCCCAGAGAAAGGCAATGCCAAAGAATGCTCAAACTACTGCATAATTGCATTCATCTCACACACTAGTAAAGTAATGCTCAAAATTCTCCAAGCCAGGCTTCAGCAATATGTGAACCGTGAACTTCCTGATGTTCAAGCTGGATTTAGAAAAGACAGAGGAACCAGAGATCAAATTGCCAACATCTGCTGGATCATCAAAAAAGCAAGAGAGTTCCAGAAAAACACCTACTTCTGCTTTGTTGATTATGCCAAAGCCTTTGACTGTGTGGATCACAACCAACTGTGGAAAATTCTTCAAGAGATGGGAATCCCAGACCAACTGACCTGTCTTTTGAGAAATCTGTATGCAGGTCAGGAACCAACAGTTAGAATTGGACATGGAACAACAGACTGGTTACAAATAGGGAAAAAGAGTATGTCAAGGTTGTATATTGTTACCCGACTTATTTAACTTATATGCAGAGTACATCATGAGAAACGCCAGGCTGAATAAAGCACAACCTGAAATCAAGATTGCCGGGAGAAATATCAATAACCTCAGATCTGTAGATGACACCACCCTTATGGCAGAAAGTAAAGAAGAACTAAAGAGCCTCTTGATGAAAGTGAAAGAGGAGAGTGAAAAAGTTGCCTTCAAACTCAACATTTAGAAAACTAAGATCATGGCATCTGGTACCATCACCTCATGGTCAATAGACGGGGAAACAGTGGAACCTGTGCCTGATTTTACTTTTGGGGGCTCCAAAATCACTGCAGATGGTGATTGCAGCCCTGAAATTAATAGATGCTTGCTCCTCTGAAGAAAAGTTATGACCAACCTAGACAGCATATTAAAAAGCAGAGACATTACTTTGCTAACAAAGGTCCATCTAGTCAAAGGTATGGTTTTTCCAATAGTCACATATGGATGTGAGAGTTGGACTATAAAGAAAGCTGAGTGCTGAAGAATTGATGCTTTGAACTGTGGTATTGGAGGAGACTCTTGAGAGTCCTTGGACTGCAAGGATATCCAACCAGTCCATCCTAAAGGAAATCAGTCCTGAATATTCAATGGAAGGACTGATGCTGAAGCTGAAACTGCAATGCCTTGGCCACCTGATACGAAGAACTGACTCATTTGAAAGACCCTGATGCTGGGAAAGACAAGGCGGGAGGGGAAGGGGACAACAGAGGATGAGATGGTTGGATGGCATCAGCAACCCAATGGGCATGAGTTTGAGTAAACTCTGGGAGTTGGTGATGGACAGGGAGGCCTGACGTGCTGCAGTCCATGGGGTCGCAAAGAGTCAGACACAACTGAGCAACTGAACTGAACTGAAGAACTCACAGTTAGAGGTAGTAAATTAAAAATTATAGATTGCACAAGAATGGAAACCAAAACACTTAACATTAAATCTATGAAATGTATCCAAAGAAGTTTTCAGACGTAAATATATGCTTTTTAATATTTTTAAAACTTTATTGAAGTATAGTTGGTTTACAAAACTGTGTTTAATTTCTGCTGGACAGCAAAGTAACTCAGTTATCATTTAAAAAGTGAAAAGAAAATAAAAATTGATTTTAAATTAAAAAAAAAAATAGGGGCTTTCGCTGGTGGCCTAGTCTCTAGGATTTGGGGCTTTCATTGAGATGACCTGGGTTCAGTCCCTGGGTTGGGAAGATCCCTTGGAGAAGGGAAAGGCTACCCACTCCAATATTCTGGCCTGGAGAGTTCCATGGACTGTATGACTACTGGGACTTCCCTAGTGGTCCAGTGGTTAAGACTCCCTAATTCCACTGCAGGGAGACTGGATTTGATCCCTAGCCTGGGAACTAGGATCCCAAATGCCTTGTGGCCAAACTAAAATAAATAAATGAATAAAAACAGAAATTATATATTTTAAAAAACTATGACTGTTTCTTTTATAAACATTACACTGAAATACACCCTTTGTAAAAATAAATAGTATCCCATAATACTCAATGGTCAGCTCATCGATTTCATTTTATAGTGAAGTGAAGTGAATTGAAGTCGCTCAGTCGTGTCCAACTCTTTGCGACCCCATGGACTGTAGCCTACCATGCTCCTCCGTCCGTGGGATTCTCCAGGCAAGAATACTGGAGTGGGTTGCCATTTCCTTCTCAAGGAGATCTTCCCAACCCAGGGATCAAACCCGGGTCTCCTGCATTGCAGGCAGACTGTTTACCATCTGAGCCACCCAAAGACCAGGAGCTGACTGTGGCTCAGATCATGAACTACTTATTGCCAAATTCAGACTCAAATTAGAAAAGGTAGGGAAAACTGCTAGACCATTAAGGTATGACCTAAATCAGATCCCTTATGATTATACAGTGGAAGTGAGAAATAGATTTAAGGGCCTAGATCTGATAGATAGAGCGCCTGATGAACTATGGAATGAGGTTCGTGACATTGTACAGGAGACAGGGATCAAGACCATCCCCATGGAAAAGAAATGCAAAAAAGTAAAATGACTGTCTGGGGAAGTCTTACAAATAGCTGTGAAAAGAAGAGAAGTGAAAAGCAAAGGAGAAAAGGAAAGATACAAGCATCTGAATGCAGAGTTCCAGAGAATAGCAAGAAGAGATAAGAAAGCCTTCCTCAGTGATCAATGAAAGGAAATAGAGGAAAAGAACAGAATGGGAAAGACTAGAGATCTCTTCAAGAAAATTAGAGATAGAAAGGGAACATTTCATGCAAAGATGGGCTCGATAAAGGACAGAAATGGTCTGGACCTAACAGAAGCAGAAGATATTAAGAAGAGGTGGCAAGAATACACAGAAGAACTGTACAGAAAAGATCTTCATGACCCGGATAATCATGATGCTGTGATTACTCATCTAGAGCCAGACATCCTGGAATGTGAAGTCAAGTGGGCCTTAGAAAGAATCACTACGAGCAAAGCTAGTGGAGGTGATGGCATTCCAGTTGAGCTGTTTCAAATCCTGAAAGATGATGCTGTGACAGTGCTGCACTCAATATGCCAGCAAATTTGGAAAACTCAGCAGTGGCCACAGGACTGGAAAAGGTCAGTTTTCATTCCAATCCCAAAGAAAGGCAATGCCAAAGAATGCTCAAACTGCCGCACAATTGCACTCATCCCACATGCTAGTAAAGTAATGCTCAAAATTCTCTAAGCCAGGCTTCAGCAATATGTGAACCGTGAACTTCCTGATGTTCAAGCTGGTTTTAGGAAAGGCAGAGGAACCAGAGATCAAATTGCCAACATCTGCTGGATCATGGAAAAAGCAAGACAGTTCCAGAAAAACATCTAGTTCTGCTTTATTGACTATGTCAAAGCCTTTGACTGTGTGGATCACAATAAACTGTGGAAAATTCTGAAAGAGATGGGAATACCAGACCACCTGACCTGCCTCTTGAGAAATCTGTATGCAGGTCAGGAACCAACAGTTAGAATTGGACATGGAACAACAGACTGGTTCCAAATAGGGAAAAGAGTATGTCAAGGTTGTATATTGTTACCCGACCTATTCAACTTCTATGCAGAGCACATCATGAGAAACGCTGGGCTGGAGGAAGCACAAGCTGGAATCAAGATTGCTGGGAGAAATATCAATAATCTCAGATATGCAGATGACACCACCCTTATGGCAGAAAGTGAAGAGGAGCTAAAAAGCCTCTTGATGAAAGTGCAAGTGGAGAGTGAAAAAGTTGCTTAAAGCTCAACATTCAGAAAACAAAAATCATGGCATCTCTTCCCATCATTTCATGGGAAATAGATGAGGAAACAGTGGAAACAGTGTCAGACTTTATTTTTGGGGGCTCCAAAATCACTGCAGATGGTGATTGCAGCCATGAAATGAAAAGACACTTACTCCTTGGAAGAAAAGTTATGACCAACCTAGATGGCATATTCAAAAGCAGAGACATTACTTTGCCTACTAAGGTCCGTCTAGTCAAGGCTATGGTTTTTCCAGTGGTCATGTATGGATGTGAGAGTTGGACTGTGAAGAAGGCTGAGTGCTGAAGAATTGATGCTTTTGAACTGTGGTGTTGGAGAAGATGCTTGAGAGTCCCTTGGACTGCAAGGAGATCCAACCAGTCCATTCTGAAGGAGATCAGCCCTGGGATTTCTTTGGAGGGAATGATGCTAAAGCTGAAACTCCTGTACTTTGGCCACCTCATGCGAAGAGTTGACTCATTGGAAAAGTCTCTGATGCTGGGAGGGTTTGGGAGCAGGAGGAGAAGGGGACAACAGAGGATGAGATGGCTGGATGGCACCACCAACTCGATGGACATGAGTCTGAGTGAACTCCGGGAGATGGTGATGGACAGGGAAGCCTGGCGTGCTGCAATTCATGGGGTCACAAAGAGTCAGACATGACTGAGTGACTGAACTGAACTGAACTGTATAGTCCATGGAGTCCCAAAGAGTCGGACACAACTGTGCAACTCTCACTTCACATATATATATCACAGATATATATGTTCATGTATATATATATATAGTGTGTGTGTATATGTATATATATATATGTGTGTGTGTGTGTGCATGTGTGCTCAGTCACTGTCGTGTCTGACTCTCTGTGATCCCATGGAATTCAGGTTTGCCAGGCTCCTCTGTCCATGGGATATTCCAGGCAAGAAAACTGAAATTTTTTGCCACTTTCTCCTCCAGGGGATCTTCCAAATTCATGGATCAAACTCACATCTCCTGCATCCCCTATATCTCCTGCACTGGCAGGCAGATCCTTTACCACTGAGCCACCTGGGAAGCCTAAGTGTATATGTATATATAGTCATGACCGACTCTTGTGACCCCCATGAACTGTAGCCTGCCATGCTCCTTTGTCCACGGGAATTTCCAGACAAGAATACTGGAGTGGGTTGCCATTTCCTTCTCCCAGGGGATCTTCTTGACCCAGGGATCGAACCTATGTCTCCTGAATTGCAGGCAGATTCTTTACTGCTGAGCCGTGTGTGTATATATCATATATATATATATATATATATATATATATATATATATACATATATAAACATATCAGTGTATTCCCACTCTAAATCCCATTTAGTCATGGAATATAATCTTCTATGTATGTTACTGGATTCAGCTTGCTATTATTTAGTTGATATTTATAGCATTAATATTTATAAAGAATATTGGTCTGTAGTTTTCTTATTATGCATTCGTCTGGTTTTGGTATGGGGTAATGCTGGCCTCATAAAATGTGTTGGAAAGTGTTCCCTCTTCTATTTTCTGGAAGTTTAAGAAGGATTGGTGTTAATTCTTCCTTAAATGTTTGGTACAATTAAGCCCCACGAAGCCATATGAGCCTGGTTTATTCACTGTGGTAAATTATTTGAGTTATGGAATTCAATCTATTAACTTTTTAAAGCCTAGTTAGATTTCTTATTCTTTTTGAATCAGTTGTGATATTTTGTGTCTTTCTAGGAATGTTTCTATCTCATCTTGGTTATCTAATTTGTTCACATACAACAAGTTCCTAGCACTCCTTTATAATTTTCTTTTTGACTGTCTGCATGCCATGTGAGATCTTAGTTCTCTGACCAGGGATCGAACCCAGGCCCCTGCATTGAGAGTGCAGAGTCTTAAGCACTGGACCACCAGGGAAGTCGTCCACTTTAGTGTTGTTGCTGCTCAGTCGCTAAGTACTGTCTGATTCTTTGTGACATCATGGACTGCAGCACGCCAGGCTTCTCTGTCCTTCACCATCTCCCAGAGCTTGCTCAAACTCATGTCCATTGAGTCAGTGATGCCATCCAACCATCTCATCCACTGTCGTCCCCTTCTCCTCCTGCCTTCAGTCTTTCCCAGCATCAGAATTTTTTCCAATGAGTAGGCTGTTCACATCAGGTGGCCAAAATATTGAAGCTTCAGCTTCAGCATCAGTCTTTTCAATGAATATTCAGGACTGATTTCCTTTAGGATTGACTTTTTTAATCTCCTTGCAGTGCAAAGTACTCTCGAGTCTTCTCCAACATCACAGTTCAAAAGCATCAGTTCTTCAGTGCTCAGCCTTCTTTATGGTCTGCCTCTGACATCCATACATGACTACTGGAAAAACCATAGTTTTGACTATACAGACCTTAGTCGTCAAAGTAATGCCTCTGCTTTGTAATACACTGTCTAGGTTTGTCATAGCTTTTCTTCCAAGGAGCAAGCATCTTTTAATTTCATGGCTGCAGTCACCATCTGCAGTGATTCTGGAGCCCAAGGAAATAAAATCTGCCACGGTTTCCACTTTTCCCCCTTCTATTTGCCAAGAAGTGATGGGACTGGGTGCCATGATCTTTGATTTTTGAATGTTGAGTTTCAAGCCAGCTTTTTTGCTCTCCTCTTTCACTTTCATCAAGAGGCTCTTTAGCTCCTCTTCACTTTCTGCCATAAGGATGGTGTCATCTACATATCTGAGGTGATTAATATTTCTCCCAGCAATCTTGATTCCAGCTTGTGCTTTACCCAGCCTGGCATTTCACATGATGTACTCTGCATATAAGTTAAATAAGCAGGGTGACAATATACAGCCTTGATGTTCTCCTTTCCCAATTTTGAACCAGTCTGTTGTTCCATGTCCAGTTCTAACTATTGCTTCTTGACCCCCATACAGGTTTCTCAGGAGACAGGTAATGTGGTCTGGTATTCTCATCTCTAAGAATTTTCCACAGTTTGTTGTGATCCACACAGTCAAAGGCTTCAGCACAGTCAATGAAGCAGACGTAGATGTTTTTCTGGAATTCCCTTGCTTTCTCTGTGATTCAACAAATGTTGGTAATTTGATCCCTGGCTCCTCAGCCTTTTCTAAACACCCACTGTATAATGCTTTTTATTCCTATCATATCAGTAGTGACGTTTCATCTTTCATTCTTGATTATAGTAATATGAGTCTTCTCAGTTTTTCCATGGTCTACTTATCTAAAGGTTTGTTGATTTTATTGATCTTTTCGAAGAAGTTGTGTCTTTGGCTTTTCCCCTCCCCTCACTTCTCTGAGCTCTAAATCTCTCAACGTGGAGCTGGGTAAGAAATGGTGACAGTCTGCTTCCCCTAAGGAGAAATCTTAGCCATTTGCCCTGAATTGCAGCCCAGAGGATTTGAGCTTCCAACATGCCAAAGTGGGAGTTGGATAAGGGAGCTGTTCTTACTGAGATTTAGCAGATTTTTTTTTTAATAAAAGTTTCCCTATTTGATGAATACTCTCTGAACTTTCAGAGACTTGAAATGGTTGTGTTCTTCAGAAACATTCACCTTTATGGTTGTTTCACTGGGAAGAAGGAACAGAGCTCTTCATGTGGCCATTTTATACATTTCTGCTCCAGCCTGGCTTTCTTTTTGATACCCAAATGAATCTCTTTAAATGAGTCCCCTTTCTTGTGCCGGATCCTCCCTGAACTTGGCCAGCTCTCTGTATTCTCTTTACCTCAGTGTGTTGTGGAGGTATGAACCAGCAGGGTCCCTGGTTTGTTCCTGTCAGTGTGAATTTGGAAATTTGGTTCTATTTACTTGGGTCTTTACTAAGCTCTTTCCCTTCCATTCTTCTTGCTGCTGCCCATGTAGTTTCTAAAGTGGAGTCTTCTATGCTTCAGGAGGCAACCCCCTGGTCATGATAAGCCAGTTGAGGAGGGAGTGATGTAAGGTCCAACTTCTTGCCAACTAAGGACATATAAAAGCAGTTCAGTTAACATCTATGTAGTCGCCATTGTCTCAAAAAGCATGGGTATCTCTTCTCAGGAAAGTAGGAAAATTCAAAATATTACATTAAAACATTTTGAAAACATTTTACTAATGAAACACTTTACATTGTCCTGTGGTTCATGGATGGTCACACAGCAAGCACTGGACCATGTGAGATCATTCTGGAAGTACTTAGCTAAAGAATGCATCTGACTGAACCCTCAACCCCCATCCTCCCCCCATCTTGCTGCAATAATTACACCACAACTCTCCTAATGCCCCCCTCCCCCATGCTTTCAGGCACAGTCTTATAATTAGACATTTATTGATGCTGAGTTGGACTGCCTTTCAAGAGAGTGACCATCTTAAAAGCAAGGATCCCATCTTCCTCATCTCAGTGTGCCCAGCCAGGAGCAGGTACTGGGACTGGCAGAAAGTAGAGTCTCACAAATGTTTGCTGAATGAGTGAATGGATAGGTGAAGGATAAGTGAATGAATTGTTGCCCATTGTCAGAATCATAAAATCAACTTCTTAGCTGGTATCAGGGCCATACTGATGTGGCCGCTGCACCATGTCCTACCGATCTTATCACTGTAAACTCTCCTTCCCAATGTGCACTCCATTCCAGCCCAACCAGTCTGTTCTCTGATCTTCAGAAATGTCATACATCATCTCATCTTGCCCACAGCTCTGCTTCTTGGATGGTCTTCCTCCTCTACTTATGACCACTCTTGGGCCTGCCAAGACCTTTTTACAAAAGTGGATGTATCCTCAGAACAGACCAGGCCTATTTCCACAAGGGCAGGCAGAAAACCTTCCAATGCCATGAACTGGTTCATTCACCTATGGTGTTAACAGAAATCGTGATTTAGAACAATGACAGAGAGTAAGTTTTTGATCAGCTTGGTTTGGGAACAGATGCCAACCAGCCTTCAAAATTACCCAGTCTTTAGTTTCTGTAATTTGCCTTGTTTTGTTTATGGAAAAATCAGAGTAACTTTTGTTTCTTTCAAGTCTCCTTCTTTATGACTCTGCAAAGAAATTTGTTTTCTGTTCAACAAATATTTAAATGACCATCATAAGCTAAACAGGTGCTGCTGTTACAAATCGCATGTTTGTTATTCTGTGTAAAAATTCCTCAGACCTAAGGGATGGAGTGCATCTGGGCAAAGGGGCTTTGATCCTTGAGAACTATTAGTTATTCTCTGACCTTTGTCTCCTTAAACCTGGGCTGCGAATCCCCCTTTACCGGGTGGGATGGTTGAGTCTAGCTATCCTAGGATTGGATGTCTCCTGGAGTCTGTGTCATGTGTAACAAATGAACACCCTCGTGACATGACGCATCTTTGGAATTTGACCAATGCCCACTTTCAGCCATCAAGGATGAGCTGTTAGTCCATCTGGGCCATCTCTGGGTTCATCATAAGCATGCTGCCATAGAAACAGTGAGCTGTGGCTTCAAAATGTCCCTTCTTCTATTAAACTGCTATAATCTAGTATTTTAGGAAAGAAAAACAGCATGACCTACTCCAGAAGGCTGAGTCAGATTGGTCCATGTGCTTTCTCTAATAAGCACCTCCTTTGGCTTCACAGGAAGCAACCGACTCTCTCCAGGGTCCAAAAGCATTGCACAAGGCTTGGTGTTGAGCTCTGAGGAAATCTTTGATGGCAATAACAGTAACAATTGGGGTGAAAATTTAATAGCAATAGCCAAATTTATGTACAACTGTATCATTCTTTATAAAGAGCCATAGGATATCTCATATCACTTAATAGTCATCCCAGTACTGTGAGATAAGCAGGACAAGAATTACTCTTTCCATTTATCACAGGGGGAAACTGAGGTCCAGGGAGCCAAAAGCCTTATTTAAGATCCCCAAAATAGTAAGTAGAAGAGCTGGAAGAAGAATCTAAGATGTTTGACCTCCAAGCCAGAGCTCAGAGGAAGAAAGACTTCCTGGTGTTATGGAACTCAGGTCCAGCTGTTCACAACTTGAAAATCAATACCCCATAGGCAGTCATTTGTAGAGAAGAACGTTGCTTTTAATCAGGATGTCCAGCAGTCTGGGGAGAAGGCAGACCCATGTCCCCCCAAAACCAACTCCAAAGATTCTGCTCAGCCATGACATTTTTTTTAAAAGGAAAAGGGGAAGTAATCTCAGCTAATCACTGGGATAGGGGGTCAGTGTCTGTGCCACACTCCACAGTGTGAAGACTTGTCAATTCCTCATGATCTTTCTTTAGATGTTGTCATGTTCACACAATTTGTTCACAGAGCTTGTTCTTGAGGTTACTGAAGGGAAAGCTGGGGAAGAGATCCGCTCATCTGTTAATCACTCATTCTTCCTTTCTACTTCTTTAAAGAAACAACCAACAGGTTAGGCAAGGTATTGTGTGATCAAAAGGTTTTAAAGGTGTGCTAGGGCCAAAGATGAATAGAGCATGAGGGCACCTGGTTTAAAAGTTAGTTATAGTATAGCTTTGCTTAACAAGAAAAGGGATTTCCTGCTGAGGGCCATTTCCTACAAACAGCTGCGTACATAGCGATCTGTCTTTTGGCTGAGGTGAAACTGCAAGAGCCCTGAATACCGCAAATGCCTGGATAATGGCGGGTAACCCCAAAGAGTTGCTCTTGGGTATCCACCTCTAAGACTGATATTTTTCCTGAATTGTAAATACAGCAGAAAATAAAAAGCAAACACAGTTGCTGATGTCCTAGAGCTTATAGCCTAGTAGAGGAGAGATCCACTGAACAGAAAACTATCAAAATAATTACAAATTGTGATATGCGCTATGAAGGAAGAGTTTAGGCTGCTACAAAGCAGAATAAAGAGGGAACCTGATCTACTTTGGGAAGGTCAGAGAAGACCTCTCTGATGAAAGCATATTTAACAAGTTAAAATCTAAAGAATGGAGTAGGAGTCACCTCAAGATTTGTTTCAGAGTGGCCAGGTAGTAAGGGTGAGAGGTGAACTAAGCAAATGGAACAATAGAAATGAAGGCCCTAACACAGGACTGAGCTTGCTGCAATAGAGGAAGTAAGAAAAGACATATGTGGCCAGCATGAAATGAGTGAAGAGCAATTGGAGAAGATGAGCCTGGAAGGTGAATGAAGGCCAGATCATGAAGGCTAGGGACAACCTCCTTTTGAGCCAGCTTTGAATGTACTTGACTGAGACTTAGATTCCTGAGGGCTCTGTGAATGCTTCAAGATTCATTATTCAGGCCTTTTCCCATTCATCTTAGATCCTCTGGGGCCACCTAGAGGCAACACACAGTGCCCAGTGGGGCCATTAAGAATAAGAAAGGCAGAGAGTGTTTCCTACTATGAAGAGAGAAGGTCAGTGTCTGCATGGAACACCAGGGTTCACTGGAAGCTGCCTGGCAGTGAAGATAGAAAAGGAAACTTGTTGGGTTTTATGGTATGTGTTCTCTGGCACCAAAAAATCATAGTGAAAGACAACTGAGCAGTTTCCTAGGCCAATGAGACTTAAACCTCAGTTACACAGAGAGGTCTTCACTTGGGACTTGAATAAGAATAAGCCTAATACTATGTCTTCAGCAAGTTGCCCAAATGACCAGCAGCTCTGTTCATGCCTGTGCTCTATCAAGCATGCAAACAAGGGGCTACACCCTGTAGGAACAGGGGAATGGAGACATTTCTGCAAGCTGGGGAGATCACAGGTTCAGAAACCTCTTCTCTGAGGTCCGTGCTTAATGGAGGAAAATAAATAAGCACAATTTGATGATGGGGGAATTCATGTTTCCATTAGCTTGCTTCTTTCCACTGGATGATGTAAAAACATTTAGAAGAGGGCTGCTTCTATATTGTGGGTACTTTCTAATAGGGGCCCCTGAGAACTGCTGATAATGCAGTCCATAGTTGGGAACCCAAACCACTTAGTGAATAGAAAAGTTCAATATTTTCATCCCTATATGCTGAGTGTCATATGGACAGAGCAGCAAGTGGCCCAAGGTGCCTGTGCCTAAGTGGCTAAGAGTTCCAGCTTAGGCAGGATGGGTGTTTCTGGCAAGGACTGAGGGCTGAGAGCACACATATCAGGCTCAGTGATGACTAGGGCTCCTTCCCAATGGCATACCTGTATTCCTGGAAAGGTGGAGACAGGTAGAAAGCAGGCAGGAGGTGGGCAGAGCAAGGCAGACATGTTTCAGGTTGGCTCAAGTCATCAGAGGCTCAAGGGGTGCTTACTGATACAATAATAAGGAAGGAACTCCAATATCTTCCTCATAGAATGAGCTGCCTTTGGCCAAGAGATGACTGCATACTGGGCCAGAGACCCAGGATCTGGGAGAGAATCTAGCATCTTGGAATTGTAAGCGCCTTCAGGCTCTGAGATATAATAGATGGTATAAGGTTTAAAGAATTTGAGAATGAAAGCAAGCCAAATAAAGGTCTGGAGAAGAGTCTGAGCAAACAGAATTACAGCCTGTCCTAAAAACACCTTGCCCTCTTTTTGTACAGATAGGGCCTGGGCTTCCTTTGTGGCTCAGATGGTAAAGAATCCGCCTGCAATGCAGGAGACCTGGGTTCGATCCCTGGGTTGGGAAGATCCCCTGGAGAAGGGAAAGGCTACCGACTCCAGTATTCTGCCCTGAGAATTCCATGGAATCAGAATTCTTCCCTGAGAAGTCCATGGGGTCACAAAGAGTCCGACATGACTGAAAGGCTTTCACTTTCAGAGCCTGGAAGCCAAGAGAGGGGCAAGGGGCATACTGACATCTCACAAGCACTCAATGGCAGAGCCAGGGCCACCACTTGAGGATAGGTTCAAGTATGCTCAGGATAAATAGAGCTCAATTAGCCAAAGACCACCAAGAGGTCCGGGGGTACACATGGCAAATTATTTGGCTGGAGTCAAACAGGACAGTATCTGAACACCAGGAAGAGAGGTGCCTGGGCATGCTATAATTTAAAGAGCAGGCCAAGGAAGAGTTCACTAGACCCTACAGTCCTTCAGGGCATGAACCGGCTCACTCTTACTATTGCATCTTTAATACATAGTATGACACCTTGCACACAGTAGGTTCTCAAGAGTTATTGATGAACAAAGAGGAATCCACAAAGAAGACTGGAAAAAAGGCACAGAAATGTGAAGAGAATCAGGATGGTGCAGTGTCTCAGTAGCTAAGAGAGCAGAGGGGTGCAAGAAGGAGGCAGAGGCAAACTGTCAAATGCAACAGAAGGTCAGATGAAAACAGGATCATGTTGCATGTGACAATGACTTCCAAGCTGCTGGGCTCCCAAATCGTGATCTCTAGTTCACTCCTGACCATCTCTACCTTGACATCCATCCACAGATAGAATTTGTTCTGCCGTGTGCTATGTCTCCAGATAAGTATAGTATCCTCCCTCCAATCCTTGGCCTTCCTCCTCTGCTCTCTATTTTATAAATGGCAATACTGACTGGTTACCAAACTAGAAACCTAGGAGTCATTCGAGGCTTGGTGTACTCCCACTGAGACATGATTACTCAATCACTATACATTGGTGTTTACTCTGTCTCCTTAGAGCTCTCAAATCTTGATTCAATTCCTCTGTCCCTAACCTGGCCCAGTCTACCTGTGCCTCTCACTGAAGAATTGGAAGAACTTCTTAGAGAAACTGGCTTACTCACACCTGCCCTTGCTCCTTCACAAACTTTTACCCAGAAACCACCTGGAGGGATTATTTTTTTCAGTTTATAATGTTCATAATTTAAAGTTTTTTAATTTACACAGAGTCATGCCACACTACCATAACCAAGCCACAGAACAGTTCCATAACTATCCCCCCCTTACAGCTCTCTATGCTACCCCTTTGTAATCAAAGTTCCTGTCCCACACACATAACCAGTTCTCTACCCCATAATTTTGCCATTTCCACGATATCATAGGAATGAAGTCACAGAGTATGTAGTCTTTTCAAAGAGGCTTCTTTAACCCAGCATAATGCATTTGAAGTTCACTCATGTTATTTTACGTATCGATCATTTGTTCTTTTATGACTAAGTAATATTCCATTTAGAACTGGACATGGAACAACAGACTGGCTCCAAATAGGGAAAGGAGTACCTCAAGGCTGTATACTGTCACCCTGCTTATTTAAATTACATGCAGAGTACATCATGAGAAACACTGGGCCAGAGGAAGCACAAGCTGGAATCAAGATTGCTGGGAGAAATATCAATAACCTCAGATATCTGGATGACACCACTCTTATGGCAGCAAGTGAAAAAAACTAAAAAGCCTCTTGATGAAAGTGAAAGAGTAGAGTGCAAAAGTTGGCTTAAAGCTCAACATTCAGAAAACTAAGATCATGGCATCTGGTCCCATCACTTCATGGCAAATAAATGGGGAAACTGTGGAAAGAGTGGCTGACTTTATTTTTTTTTCTTGGCATAAATAAGATCTATTTAAAAAAGCATGAAAGCTTACCTGTTACTATAGACTTAATATTAACTCAAAAGAAAATGTCTTTTTAAATATTTATCACTGATTTGTCTGAAATAAAAATGCATATTTCATTCAAATGATCACCTGTTAACTAAAGGCAAGGCATTATGGCCCCAAAATCACTACAGATGGTGATGGCAGCCATGAAATTAAAAGACGCTTACTCCTTGGAAGGAAAGTTATGACCAACCTAGACAGCACATTAAAAAGCAGAGACATTACTTTGTCAACAAAGATTCATCTAGTCAAGGCTATTGTTTTCCCTGTAGTCATGTATGAATGTGAGAGTTGGACTATAAAGAAAGCTGAGCACTGAAGAATTGATGCTTTTGAACGGTGGTATTGGAGGAGACTCTTGAGAGTCCTTGGACTGCAAGGAGATCCAACCAGTCCATCCTAAAGGAGATCAGTCCTGGGTGTTCGTTGGAAGGGCTGATGCTGAAGCTAAAACTCCAATACTTTGGCCACCTGATGCTAAGAGCTGACTCATTTGAAAAGACCCTGATGCTAGGAAAGATTGAGGGCAGGAGGAGAAAGGGACGACAGAGCATGAAATGGTTGGATGGCATCACTGGCTCAATGGACATGAGTTTGGGTAAACTCCGGGAGTTGGTGATGGACAGGGAGGCCTGGCGTGCTGCAGTCTGTGGGGTCACAGAGTCAGACACAACTGAGCGACTGAACTAAACTGAACTGAGTATTCCATTTAATGAATGTGTCACAGTTTATTTGTCCATTCCCTAGTTGAGAAGTATTTGAGTGTTTCCAGGTTTTGTGTGACAATTATAAATAAAGCTACTCTAAACATTGATGTACAGGTTTTTGTATGAACATGTGGTTTCATTTCACTTGGGTAAATACTTCAGAGTAGGACTGCTGGGTCATATGAGAAGTGTATGTTTAACTTAAAAAACTGCCGAAGTATCTTCCAAAATGGCAGTACCATTTTGCAAATTAGCACTGTATCAGGTTCTAGTAGTTTTACAGCCTCACCAATACTGGCTTATATATATATATATATATATATATATATATATATATATATATATATATATATATGTGTGTGTGTGTGTATATATGTATATATATATATGTATATATTATATATATATATAAAATACATACATATAAATATATATATTTTTCTTTTTTATATGTTTTTGAATGATATTCATTCTAATAGATGTGTAGTGGTTCTCACTGTTGCTTTAAATTGCATTTCCAAACTAACGATGCCGAACATCTTTTCATGTACATATTTGTCTATATATATCTCCCACATATCTTATTTGATACATCCATATATCTTCTTTGATGGTGTGTCTGTGTAAATCTTGTTTCCATATTTTTATTGGATAGTTTGCTATTATTTTTGAGCTATGAGAGTTCTTGCTAAATTCTGGATACAAGTCCTTTGTCAGACATGTAATTAACAAATATTTTCTCCCAATCTGTGGCTTACATTTTTTTTTCTTTTTTATATTATCTTTTGAGGAGGAAATGATTTTAATTTATATAAAGTCCAATTGATTGTTTTTTCTTTTATGGATTATGCTTTTGATATTAGATCTAAAAACCTTTTGTTCAGCCTAATGTCACACAGATATTTTTTCTCATGCTTTTGTCTAGAACTTCTATAGCTTAAAAATTTTTCATTTAGGGCTATGATCCATTTGAGCTACCATGGATCAAACATGCACTCCCTTCACTGGAAGGCAACCACTGGACCACCAGGAAAGTCCTTTGAGCTATTATGTATAGATTTGAGGTAAATCAACATTTTTGCACATGGGTGTGCAATTGTACAAGCACTATTTGTTGAAAAAGCTATTCTTTTTCCTCTGAACTTCCATTGCTGCTTTGTCAAAAATCAATTGGCTATATCCATGCAGGTCAATTTAACTTTTACAATCTTTAGTCATTGCTCTATGTATCTATCTCCTGAACAATATCACACTGGTTTGTTTACTATAAATGTGTATTGTCTTAAAATCAGGTAGTGTGAATCCTCCAACTTTGCTCTTGTCACAAAATTTTTTCTATTCTATTCCAAAAATCTTTCCATATAAATTTTAGAATAAGTTTGTGGATATCTGCAAAAATGCTATTATTTTTATGGGGATAGCATCCATATATCAATTTGTAAAGAATTACCATTTTAACAATATTGAGTTTTCCAATTGGAAAACTTTCTATTTATTTAAATCTTATTAATTTTTTCACAAGTATTTTGTAGTTTTTGGCATACATGTCCTGCACATAATTTTTATCTGGGGCTACTGCAAATGATGGCTCTTTTTTATGTTATGCTAAGTGATATAAGCCAGTCACAGAAGTAAAATATAAAATACTGCATGATTCCATTTATGTGAAGTATTTACAACAGTCAAGCTCAAATAAGCAGCAAGTAGAATGGTGGCTGGAGAAGGCGATGGCACCCCACTCCAGTCCTCTTGCCTGGAAAATCCCATGGATGGAGGAGCCTGGTAGGCTGCAGTCCATGGGGTCGCTAGGAGTCGGACACGACTGAGTGACTTCACTTTCACTTTTCACTTTCATGCATTGGAGAAGGAAATGGCAACCCACTCCAGTGTTCTTGCCTGGAGAGTCCCAGGGACAGCAGAGCCTGGTGGGCTGCCGTCTATGGGGTTGCACAGAGTTGGACACGACTGAAATGACTTAGCAGCAGCAGCAGCAGCAGAATGGTAGCTGTCAGGAGCTAGGAGAAGAGGAGATAGGACGTTTTTATTTGATGAGTATAAAGTTTCAATTACTCAAGATAAATATATTATAATTTTGCTATACAATATTGTGTCTAGAGTTAACAATACTGTGTGGTACACTAAAAAAATTGTAAGAGGATAGATGTCATGTTAAGTGTTCTTACCACACACATAGGAAAAAAAACATAAAAAACAATAATAAAGGAGGATAAGGAAACTTTGGGAGGTTTTGGATATCTGTTATTTTGACTATGGTGATGGTGTCATGGGTGTGTGTCTGTGTGTGCATGCTCAGTCCCTCAGTTGTCTCTGACTCTTTGTGACCCCATGGACAGTAGCCTGCCAGGCTCCTCTGGGATTCTCTAGGCAAGAACACTGGAGTGGGGTGCCATGCCCTCCTCCAAGGGATCTTCCTGACCCAAGGATCGAACCTGTCTTCTGTGTCTCCTGCATTGGCAGGCAGATTCATCACTAAACCACCTGGGCCCCTCATGTGTGTGTATACATATGCCCAAATTCATCAAATGGTACATGTTAGACATATGCAGGAAAAATCAGACATGTAGATCAGTGGAACAGAATAAGGAGTCCAAGAATAAACCCACACACCTACAGTTAATTAATCTATAACAAAGGAGGTAAGAATATACCATGGAGAAAGGATAGTCTCTTCAGTAAGTGGAGCTGGGGAAGGTGGACAGTCTCATGTAAATCAATTAAGTTAGAACATACACTCACAGCATATATCAAAATAAACTCAAAATGGCTTAAAGACCTAAATATAATCATGACGCCATAAACCTCGTAGAAGAGAATGTAGGCAAAACATTCTCAGACATAAATTGTAACAATCTTTTCTTAGATCAGTCTCCCAAGGCAAAATAAATACAAGCAAAAATAAATGAATGGAACATAATCAAACTTAAAAGCTTTTGCACAGCAAAGGAAACCATAAACAAAATGAAAAAATAACCTATAGAATGGGAGAAAACATTTATAAATGACACAAATGACAAGGGATTAATTTCCAAAATATACAAACGGTTCATACAACTCAATAGGAAAAAAAAAAAATAAAACAACCTTAAGTTTGTTTCCTATGTCTGTGAGTCTGTGAACTTATTTACAAAATGAAAATAGACCCACAGACATAGAAAACAAACTTATGTTACCAAAGGGGATAGCAGGATGGGGGGAGATAAATTAGGAGTTTGGGATTAATGTACACACTACTGTATATAAAATAGGTAAACAACAAGGACCTACTATATAGTGCGGGGAACTCGACTCAATATTCTGTAACAACTTACATGGAACATACAAAAGGATCCTCGCCACAGGAACATGTAGATGGGATTGTGAAGCCTCACTGGGACAATACATCTCAGGGCTACTGACAAGGGCTGATTTGAAAGGAAGCATTGTGAATACAAACAAAGGTTGCAGCTATTTTCCTGATATCGTGTCCAATATACCCAGAATCAGAAATCATAGAGTCTCAAAAAGAAACTAAAGCTCATTTTGTCATCTTTAAAAAAAATAATATGACTTTTCAGGTTACCTGTTTCTTGTGACTTCTTGTTAGTTTGTCTTTCAGGGAATTTGTCCATTTTATCTAAGCTGTCAAATTTATGGGCATAGAGTTATCCATATTATTACCTAATCATCCTTTTAATGTCCATAGTACTTAAAATGATATCCTATCTTTTATTACAAAGTTTGGTAATTTATGTTTTCTCTCTTTTGCTCAGTCCATCTGGCTAGAGTTTTAGCAACTTTATTGATTTTTATAAACAACAAGGTTTTATTTTCATTGATTTTCTATTTTCAATTTTTGATTTCTGCCTTTATCTCTTTTAGTTGTTGTGAATATTTATTTATCTATCCAGCTGTGCCAGGTCTTAGCTGCAGCATGCAGGACCTCCAAACTTCGTTGTAGCATGAGGGTTCTTCAATTGTGGCATGTGAACACTTAAATTGCAGCATATGGGTTCTAGATCCCTGACCAGGGATTGAACCAAAGTCCTCTGCATTGGAAGCATGGATTCTTAGCCATTGGACCACCAAGGAAGCCCTGATTTATGGATGGTTTAACAGAAATTTATTTCTCATAGTTCTGAAAGCTGGAAAGTTCAAACTCATGGTGTCAGCAGATTTGGTTCATGGTGAGGGCCCTCTTCTTGGTTAGAAGACAAATGCCTTCGTACTGTATTCTTACATAGCAGACTGAACAAGCTTGTTACCCTCATCTTCTTATAAAGGCACAATTCCATTATGATGTCTTTACCCCATGACCTGATCCAAACTCAATTACCTCCCAAAGGCCCTTCCTCCAAATACCATCACACTGGGGATTTAAGGTTTCAATATGTGAATTTTAGGGGGACACAAACTTTCAGTTCGTAACAGGAAGGAAGTGAATGTCTCTAAAATGGCAATATGAGGCTTCACTTGATGATGGAAATGTTCTGTATTTCAACTGTATCAATGACAAAATCATGGTTGTGACACTGTACTATAGTTCAAGAAGGAAGATGTTACCATTGTGGAAAACTGGCTAAAGGGTTCATGAGATCTAGCTATATTATTTCCTACAACATGTGAATCTACAATTATCTAAAAATAAAAAGTTTAATTACCAATGTGTTTGCAGACTAGGCTCCCCTTTACTGCCTGCACCAAGGAGGCAATTCCCATTCCCTACCCCACCCTCGGTAGCCAACTGTTCCATCCCAAATACTCTTAACAAGTGACCTAATCAGTGTGGGGTCATAGCCTCCAAACACTATGCTTTTCTCGGAGGTGTTGTCCATGACTTTTAGTGGGGTGAGTCTTTCTGTCCATTTGGAGGCCTTTAGCTGCTTATAGCACAGGGTGTTATGCTTAGTTGCTCAGTTGTGTCCGACTCTTTGTGATCCCATGGACTGTAGCCCACCAGGCTCCTCTGTCCATGTTATTTCCCAGGCAAGAATACTGGAGTGGGTAGCCATTCCCTTCTCTAAGGGATCTTCCTAACCCAGGGATTGAACCCAAGTCTCCTACATTGCAGGAGGATTCTTTATTGTCTGTGCCACCAGGGAAGCCACACAGGGTAGGATGCACCAAACACCATTGTGTCATGGCCTAGAGGTGATTATTTGATGTATTTTTCTGCCTTTGGGTGTAGGGGCCAGTGACACATTTCACTACTATATGTAACTATACCGTGACATGATATGACTACTGTCCAACCCCCTGCAAGCCCATGCAGAAACCTCAGGACATATCCCCTTGCCTGGGAGATAGTGTGAAGAAATTTGTCTTTAGTGCTCAGAGCTCACCTCAATTTCTGGCTAACCGTAGACCTTCTGGTCCAATCCCCCACCTCACAGAACCCACCTTTGTCTCACACCCCTGCCTCTCCCCTTTTTCCCTCCCGACCATCAGAGAGCTTACAAAGACAGACACAAATCTTCAACAACAGGCTTTTATTGTTCTCATAACCATGAGCGTACCACATTGATGCCTAGTTTGGTCTCTAAGTAACTAGCCATTTCTCATGAGCTAGACTTTAAAGATTCTGCAGGGATTTCTGTGGTCTCCGCCACCACCCCCTAATTCTGCCTGCCCTGGTCATCACCAGAAATGGTGGGTTTCCTCACAATCTCTTGATTTTTCTTTGGTTCAGTTTGGTTTTCAGTCCGTGTCTCATTCAGATGACAGGTGGTTAGTGCTGGCTCTCTAGCTTTCTTAGACTTAATTGAAGGAATGAGACCTTTCAGAAAGCGTCTCCTGCTCACATTCCCTTGACGGCATCTTTTCACTTGCGTAATTCTCTTGGCCTTCTGGAAAGATAATACAATCAGCACAGAGGGGCCATGGTTTGGGGGGAGAGGGTGGGGGATAGATGAGAACAGGGGCTTTGAGAAAAGGACTGCAGGCTCAGGAGGGGAGTGCCAGGTAAGGCCAGGGTAAGACTCTTGTGGGCGTGTTAATGGGGAAGAGGATGAGGATTTTGAGTGAGGTCATCTCACCTTCACACTACCTCCAGGCCTGTACTCAGAGGGCATCCTCTTCTTCCATGCTTTGTTGTTTGAGGTCTGCTGTTCTACAGAAGTGGTAGGTGTTTGTGATTTCCAGGTCTCCCTCTCCATATTGGTGCTCCCAGTGCTCCACCAGTCTTCCTGATCTGTCCATATGTGCCCCTCCCGGAACAAGGAAGGGCCACACCCTTAGGCTTTGTTTGGTCAGCAAGGCTCTCTTCCAGCCAATGGTAGCCCTGGAGGGCTTAGACATCACCAAGCACCATCCTGACACATTCATGGAGGTGGAGGAGATGCTGACAAGGCCAAATCGCTCTGGTGGGAGAAAGGGGTCATTTTTAACACTCTTAAATGGCCCTTGAAACTGACCTATCACCTTCCTCATCTCCCCAAGTCAAGTCAGGTGGATTACATGGCAGGGAGAGGGTGTCTCCTCCAAACATTTCCCCAGAACCACTGTATTCAGTGGTACACTCTGGTTTCTCTTACCCTTCAACCTTACCAAGGGTTTTTGGTGTGTCTCACCTTCAATCCATCCAGGGTAATATGACCATATTAAGTCTGTGTGGATGGGAATTATCTCATTTCCCTACTACAAATATCTCTACACACTTTGAAGACCCACTCACTTCTTGGCTACTACCAAGGAAATTTTTCATCCTACCTTTTTTCCCCAGTGTCTATACAACTCTCCTCAGTTTTCTGTTTTCCAGTTTTAAATCACTGCCTTCAGGCTGTCAAGACTTCAGTGAATAAACTTACTATGTTGGGTGTCCCAATTTTGTTTCAAATGTGGGAGGTCTTGTTCATCTCAATAGGTGTACTACCCAGGCTTAGGTCCTAACAGTTTAGGGAGGATGAGGCTGATCATTCAAGCTGCAAGCTGTGCTGGGTGTTTGCATGCAAAAAAACTACAACCTAAAAGTGAAGACTGCACGCAGGAAGGGGCTTGGATTAACCAGATGAATGTGTTACTTACATTAAAAAGTTCTTCTCAACAGGTATCCTCACCTGCAGGACACTTTTATCACTTTATTTTACTGTTGGAATTGATAGTGTCCTAACTCTTTTCCTTCTAAAGAAGCCTTCTGGAGAAATACACCCTACCTTCATGGAGGGACACTGGTGGAATTCTTTTTTTATGAACAGCTGTAACAAGATTCCAGCTTCTTGGTGGAGACACTTTGTGATCAATTTCATTCCATTTACTTCCCTAGGTAGAGGGTCCCTCATTTGAGTTTTGCCCCTGTACTAAAAGAATGATGGAGTTAGCCATAGGCCAGAGTGGATGTATTCACATCAGAAAAAGGACCTTTCAAATGAAAGAATATTATCAAAGCTAAAGAAGTAATTGCATAATAATAAAATTGTCAATTAATTCAAAAAAGAAAAATTCCTTAACATTTTGCTCCTAATAGCAAACCTTCAAACTATATTAAACAAAAAATGAAAGAACTGCAAGGAGAAGCAGACAAATTCACAATCATACAGATTTCAATATCCTTATTTTGATAAGTGAAAAAAACAAGTAGAAAAATCAGTAAATATATAGAAAATATGAACTATAATATCAATTCAATTAATCTATTTGACATTTACAGAATAATCCCAGTAACATGAGAATTTACATTCTTTTCAAGTTCACGTGACATTTATCAAGATAGATATAATATTCTGGTCATAAAGAAAATCTGAATAAATTTAGAAGGGTTCAAGTTATGCAGACTTTATTCCCTGACCACAGTGGAATTAAATTTGAAGTCAATAAGAGAGACATGTCTGGAAAAATCCCCAAATACTTGGGAAAACTAAATGATGCACTCCTAAATAACTAATGGGTCAAAGAAGAAATTAAAGAGAAATTACAATATATTTTAAATAGAATAAAAATGAAAACACAATAGAAGTTAGGTGATGCCATTGAAGCAGTATGTACAGGGAAATTTTATATTGCTAAATGTATGTATTTCAAAAGAAGAAATACCTCCAATCAATGACCTTAGCTTCTCTTTTAAGAATCTACAAAAAGAAAAGCATGTTAAACTCCAAAAAGTAGTTGAAAGAAAATAATAAAGACCAAATAATATCAATAAAATAAAAAATAGAAAAACAATAGAGAAAAACAATGAGCCCAAAAGGGAATTCTTTGAGAACAGCAATAAAATTGATAAACCTAGCCAGACAAATGAAAACAAAAGCAGAAAAGAGACAGCTGGTATCAGGTAGGGGAAAGGTGACATAATAGCAGATTCTAGGAACAAAAAATAAAAGAAAATAGTATGAACAATGTATGCCAATAAATGTGACAACTTTAATGAAATAGATTCTATGAAAGACACAAACGACCAAAGCTCACCCAAGAAGAAATACTTTTCAGTTACACCTGAGCCTATGTTAACTCTTGGTAGACTCTTATATAAGCTTAAGCAAGGAGGCTGGTTGCCAGAGGAACCAACCATGTGGTTAGAAGGTTAAAACTTTCAGCCGCCCCCCCGCCACCTTTGGAGAGGGGTGAGAGGGCTGAAGACTGAGTAAATCACCAGTGACCAAGGATTTAATCAGTCATGCCTATGTAATGGAAACTATGAAGGTGAAAGTGAAGTCACTCAGTCGTGTCCGACTCTTTTCAACCCCATGGACTGTAGCCCACCAAGCTCCTCCATCCATGGAATTTTCCAGGCAAGAGTACTGGAGTGGGTTGCCATTTCTTTCTCTAGGGGATCTTCCCGACCCAGGGATCGAACCCAGGTCTCCCTCATTGCAGGCAGATGCTTTACCATTTGAGGCACCAGGGAAGCCCTGGAACCTCTATAAAAACCCCTAATCAAAACAGTTTGGGAAATTCCCAGGTTGGCTAACACTTCAAGGTTCTGGGAGGTTCACACACCTGAAAAGGGCATGGAGACGCCATGTTTCTTCCCCCATACCTTGCCCTATGCATCTCTTCCTTTTGACTCTTTCTTTGATGTATCCTTCACTTCCTTTCTTAGTAAAAGAGGAAGAAAAAGGAAAAGGACTAGGAACAGAAGTACCTAACCCAAATAACTCTCTATATATTAATGAAATTTGAAGTTGTACTTAAAAAAATATCTGTGGGAGAAAGTTTCAGGTCCAGATGGACTTGCTAGTGAATTAAACCAAATATTTAAAGAAGAATTAGCACCAACTCTTCATGTGTGTGTGTTAATTCACTTCAATCGTGTCTGACTGTGCGACCCTGCGGACTGTAGCCCACCAAGCTCCTCTGTCCATGGGATTCTCCAGGCAAGAATACTGGAGTGGGTTGCCATGCCCTCCTCCAGGGAATCTTCCTGACCCAGGGATTGAACCTGAGTCTCTTACATCTCCTGCACTGGCAGGCGGGTTCTTTACCACTCAGTTCAGTTCAGTTCAGTTCAGTCACTCAGTCATGTCCAACTCTTTGCAATCCCATGGACTGCAGCATGCCAGGACTCCCTGTCCATCACCAACTCCCCGAGTTTACTGAAACTCATGTCCATTGAGTCAGTGATGCCATCCAAACATCTCATCCTCTGTCATCCCCATTCAGGACTGATTTCCTTTAGGATGGACTGGTTGGATCTCCTTGCAGTCCAAGGGACTCTCAACAGTCTTCTCCAACACCACAGTTCAAAAGCATCAATTCTTCAGTGCTCAGCTTTCTTTATAGTCCAACTCTCACGTCCATACATGACTACTGGAAAAACCATAGCCTTGACTAGACGGACCTTTATTGGAAAATTAATGTTTCTTCTTTTTAATATGCTATCTAGGTTGGTCATAACTTTTCTTCCAAGGAGCAAGTGTCTTTTAATTCCATGGTTGCAATCACCATCTGCAGTGATTTTGGAGCCTCCAAAAGTAAAGTCAGCCACTGTTTCCACTGTTTCCCCATCTGCTTGCCATGAAGTGATGTGACTGGATGCCATGATCTTCATTTTCTATGAATGTTGAGCTTTAAGCCCAGAGAAGGCAATGGCACCCCACTCCGGCACTCTTGCCTGGAAAACCCCATGGACGGAGGAGCCTGGTGGGCCACAGTCCATGGGGTCGCTAAGAGTCAGACAGGACTGAAGTGACTTAGCAGCAGCAGCAGCAGAGCTTTAAGCCAACTTTTTCACTCTCCTCTTTCACTTTCATCAAGAGGCTCTTTAGTTCTTCTTCACTTTCTGCCATAAGGGTGGTGTCATCTGCATATCTGAGGTTATTGATATTTCTCCCAGCAATCTTGATTCCAGCTTGTGTTTCCTCCAGCCCAGCATTTCTCATTATGTACTCTGCATATAATTTAAATAAGCAGGGTGACAATATACAGCCTTGACGTACTCCTTTTCCTATTTGGAACCAGTCTGTTGTTCCATGTTCAGTTCTAACTGTTGCTTCCTGACCTGCATACAGATTTCTCAAGAGGCAGGTCAGGTGGTCTTCATAAACTTTTCATAAACTCTTCCAAAAATAAAAAAGGAGAGAACACTTCCAAACTGGTTCTCTGAGGCCAATATTGTCCTGAAACCAAAGCCAAAGACATTATAGAAAAATAAAACTAAATGCCAATTTTTGTTATTGTTTAGTCACTAAGTCATGTCCAACTTTTTTGTAACCCTGTGAACTGTAGTCTGCCAGGCTCCTCTGCCCATGCAATTTCCCAAGCAAGAATACTGGAGTGGGTTGCCATTTCCTTCTCCAGGGCATTGTCCCAACCCAGGACTAAACTCAGGTCTCCTGCATTTGCAGGCAGGTAGGTTCTTTACCACTGAGCCTGCAGGGAAGCCCAGTGAACCAAATCCAGTAATCTATAAAAAGGATTATACTCCATGACTATATGCAGTTTATCCCAGGAATTCAATATTAGCTTAACATCTGAAAATCAATCAATGTAATATACCATATTAATTGGCTAATTTTTTTTTTTTTTTGGCTGCACCAGGTGGCATGCCAGATCTTAGTTCTCTGACCAGGGGTGTGACCATGCCCTCTGCAGTGGAAGCACAGATTCTTAACCACTGGACCACTAGGGAAGTCCCTAATTGATTAAAATTTTTAAAATACATGATCATTTCAACAGACTCAAAAAGAGCATTTGACAAAATCTAATGTCCCTTGTGGCTCAGCTGGTAAAGAATCTGCCTGCAATGTGGGAGACCTGGGTTCTATTCCAGGCAGGGTTTAGAAAATGTCCTGGAGAAGGGAAAGTCTATCCACCCCAGTATTCTGGCCTAGAGAATTCTATGGACTGCGTAGTCCATGGGGTCGCAAAGAATGGGACACGACTGAGAGACTTTCACTTTCAATACCCTTTCATTATAAAAGCACTCAACAAACAAGGAATACAAAGAAAGTTCTTCAATCTGATAAAAGCAGCATATAAAAACAACACAGCTAACATCATGCTTCAGTGGGAAAGACTGAATGTTTTTTCCCTAAGATCAGGAACAAGATAAGAATACCCATTCTCAGCATTTATATTGAACATGGAAATTAGGCAAGAAAAAATAATGAAAGGCATCTATGTTGGAATGGAAAAAATAAAATTTCCTTTATTCACAGATGACATGCTACTAAAACTAATAAATTAGCTTAGCAACATTGTAGATTACAAGATCATATGCAAAAATCAATTTTATTTCCATATGGTATCAATGACCAATCGAATACTGAAACAAAAATATTTACAATAGCAACTAAAAATAAGATAAGCTAAGAGAAAATTTTAACAAAATGTGTGAAGGACTTGTGCACTGAAAACTATAAAATGTTATCGAGATGATTAAATCAACAAATGAAGAAATAGAGCCCTTGTTAATTGGTCAGAAGACTCAATATTATTAAGATGTCAGGTATTTCCAAGTTGGTCTACAGATTCAGAACAATCCCAATCAATCATCAGGGTTTTTTTTGTAGAAACTGACAAAATGGTTTTTATTTTTATTATTTTCTATCACAAGTTCTTTTAATATTCTTTAAACTTAATTGAACATGCCACTTTCTTCGAAGCAAACAACTACAAGTTCATTATCTGATGTATAGACACAATGTAAATGAAATCTGTTAAAATGACTTTATCATTGATGTACCATCATTATCACTTCCAAAATGTTCTAAGTTTTTTGAGCTTAGATAATAAATTACCACTTGTGCTTTACAAAATACTCAGTTCAATTTATGATTGTGCCAGGATACTTCTACTCTATATTATTTCTGGGGGAAAATTGGTATTGTTATCCTAAAAATTAATTAGTCCATTTTGACATACATCTTTAGAAATATTCAAAATTGTTTCAACAGAAAAGTTTGTCTTGAAAAACCTTAGATATTTTCCTATTTAGTAATTTTTTTCCTTTTTTTAATTAATTAATTTTTTTTTATTTTTTAATTTTAAAATCTTTAATTCTTACATGCATTCCCAAACATGACCCCCCCCTCCCACCTCCCTCCCCACAACATCTCTCTGGGTCATCCCCATGCACCAGCCCCAAGCATGCTGCACCCTACGTCAGACATGGACTGGCAATTCAATTCTTACATGATAGTATGCATGTTAGAATTCCCATTCTCCCAAATCATCCCACCCTCTCCCTCTCCCTCTGAGTCCAAAATCCGTTATACACATCTGTGTCTTTTTTCCTGTCTTGCATACAGGGTCGTCATTGCCATCTTCCTAAATTCCATATATATGTGTTAATATACTGTATTGGTGTTTTTCTTTCTGACTTACTTCACTCTGTATAATAGGCTCCAGTTTCATTCACCTCATTAGAACTGATTCAAATACATTCTTTTTAATAGCTGAGTAATATTCTATTGTGTATATGTACCACAGCTTTCTTATCCATTCATCTGCTGATGGACATCTAGGTTGCTTCCATGTCTTAGCTATTATAAACAGTGCTGCAATGAACATTGGGGTACACGTGTCTCTTTCAATTCTAGTTTCCTTGGTTTGTATTCCCAGCAGTGGGATTGCTGGGTCATATGGCAGTTCTTTTTTTTTTTTAATTAAATTTTTATTTTTACTTTATTTTACTTTACAATACTGTATTGGTTTTGCCATACATTGACATGAATCCACCACGGGTGTACATGCGTTCCCAAACATGAACCCCCCCTCCCACCTCCCTCCCCATAACATCTCTCTGGGTCATCCCCGTGCACCAGCCCCAAGCATGCTATATCCTGCATCAGACATAGACTGGCGATTCGATTCTTACATGATAGTATACATGTTTCAATGCCATTCTCCCAAATCATCCCACCCTCTCCCTCTCCCTCTAGTCCAAAAGTCCGTTATACACATCTGTGCCTTTTTTGCTGTCTTGCATACAGGGTCGTCATTGCCATCTTCCTAAATTCCATATATATGTGTTAGTATACTGTATTGGTGTTTTTCTTTCCGGCTTACTTCACTCTGTATAATCGGCTCCAGTTTCATCCATCTCATCAGAACTGATTCAAATGTATTCTTTTTAATGGCTGAGTAATACTCCATTGTGTATATGTACCACAGCTTTCTTACCCATTCATCTGCTGATGGACATCTAGGTTGTTTCCACGTCCTGGCTATTATAAGCAGTGCTGCGATGAACACTGGGGTACATGTGTCTCTTTCAATTCTGGTTTCCTCGGTGTGTATGCCCAGCAGTGGGATTGCTGGGTCATAAGGCAGTTCTATTTGCAATTTTTTAAGGAATCTCCATACTGTTCTCCATAGTGGCTGTACTAGTTTGCATTCCCACCAACAGTGTAGGAGGGTTCCCTTTTCTCCACACCCTCTCCAGCATTTATTGCTTGCAGATTTTTGGATCGCAGACATTCTGACTGGTGTGAAATGGTACCTCATTGTGGTTTTGATTTGCATTTCTCTGATAATGAGTGATATTGAGCATCTTTTCATGTGTTTGTTAGCCATCTGTGTGTCTTCTTTGGAGAAATGTCTATTTAGTTCTTTGGCCCATTTTTTGATTGGGTCGTTTATTTTTCTGGAATTGAGCTGCAGCAGTTGCTTGTATATTTTTGAGATTAGTTGTTTGTCAGTTGCTTCATTTGCTATTATTTTCTCCCATTCAGAAGGCTGTCTTTTCACCTTGCTTATATTTTCCTTTGTTGTGCAGAAGCTTTTAATTTTAATTAGATCCCATTTGTTTATTTTTGCTTTTATTTCCAGAATTCTGGGAGGTGGATCATACAAGATCCTGCTGTGATTTATGTCGGAGAGTGTTTTGCCTATAGTTCTCCTCTAGGAGTTTTATAGTTTCTGGTCTTACATTTAGATCTTTAATCCATTTGAGTTTATTCTTAAGGAATCTCCACACTGTTCTCCATAGTGGCTATACTAGTTTGCATTCCCACCGATAGTGTAAGAGGGTTCCCTTTTCTCCACACCCTCTCCAGCATTTATTGCTTGTAGACTTTTGGATAGCAGCCATTCTGACTGGCGTGAAATGGTACCTCATTGTGGTTTTGATTTGCATTTCTCTGATAATGAGTGATGTTGAGCATCTTTTCATGTGTTTGTTAGCCATCTGTATTTGAAGAAATGTCTGTTTAGTTCTTTGGACCATTTTTTGTTTGGCTTGTTTATTTTCCTGGAATTGAGCTGCATGAGCTGCTCATATATTTTTGAGATTAATTCTTTGTCAGTTGCTTCATTTGCTATTATTTTCTCCCATTCTGAAGCCTGTCTTTTCACCTTGCTTATAGTTTCCTTCGTTGTGCAAAAGTTTTTAAGTTTAATTAGGTCCCATTTGTTTATTTTTGCTTTTATTTCCATTACTCTGGGAGGTGGGTCATAGAGGATCCTGCTGTGATTTATGTCAGAGAGTGTTTTGCCTGTTTTCCTCTAGGATTTTTATAGTTTCTGGTCTTATGTTTAGATCTTTAATCCATTTTGAGTTTATTTTTGTGTATGGTGTTAGAAAGTATTCTAGTTTCATTCTTTTACAAGTGGTGGACCAGTTTTCCCAGCACCACTTGTTAAAGAGGTTGTCTTTTCTCCATTGTATATTCTCAATATGGTTTTTAAATTCCAATGAAAAGACCAAAAACTCAATCAAGCTTAGAAAAGAACAAAGTTGCAGGACAAATGATGCCTGATTTTTACTTACTGTGAAGCCACAATAATCAAAGCAATGTTGTTTTTGCATAAAAGTAGAAAAATAGATCAATGGAACAGAAATGAAAAGTCCAGAAACAAAACCACACATATATAGACAAATGATTTTTGACAAAAGTGCATAGGTAATTCAGTAGAGCAAGTACAGTCTTAACAACAAATGGTTCTGGAAAAATTGAATATCAATATGCAAAAATATTAACTTAAAATGGATTATAGACCTAAATGTAAAACCTAAAACTATAAAACTTCTATAAGAAAATATAGGAGAAAACAGTTGTGATCTTAGGTTGGATAAAGATTTTTTCAGTTATGACACCAATGTACAATCCATAAAAGAACATATTGATAAATTAGATTTTATCAAAGTAAAATAAAAACTTCTTCTCTTTGAAAAACAGTGATAAGGGAATTAAAAGTCAGGCAGCAGACAGGAAAAGAATATTTGCAAACCATATATATGATAGAGAGCTTGTATCCAAATATATAGTCCTCAAAACTCAGTAACAAGAAAGCAAAAAGCCAAGTTTTGAAAACTGGGCAAAAGTTGTGGACAAACACTTCATCAGAGAAAATATATGCGGGGTTAATAAGCACATATAAAAGTGCTTAAAATCATTAGTCATTGGAGAAATGCATATTAAAAGCAAAATGACATGCAACTAGATAGTCATTAGAATGGCTAAAATCAAAAGGCTGATTATAGTATGTGTTGGCCAGGATGTGAAGAAACAAGAACTCTCATACACAATTGTTGGGTATGTAAATGGGAGAAGCAAATTGGAGAACAATTTGGCAATTTCTTAGAAAGTTAAAAACATAAATATACAATATGTTTTGACCATTTCACTCCTAAGTATTTATCAAAGAGAAATGAAACCATGTGTTCACACAAGGACTTGTAAACAAATGGTCACAGTAATTTTATTTGTAATAACCCCAAACTGAAAACTGTAGAGGTTCCATCAACAGATGAGTAGATAAATTGTATTGATAATCTATATTAAAATTATATATATATGTATAACTAAATCACTGTGCTATACACCTAAAACTAACACAACATTGTAAATCAACTATACTTCAATTAAAAAAGAGAAATGCATTTTATTAATGAGTGCTTAAACTTGAACTGATCAAGATGAGAAGAGGTGCATACATTTAAAAAATCATATAATCTGACTTTGTTATAAATCATGTTTTTATAGCCCACATTTTATTTTATTAATTACTTTTTCTACCCACACATGAAAGATTAATAATTGAAGACTAGCAACAGATCATCTAATATATCTTAATGTCAGTTTATTGTTGAACTACCATTGTTTCTGGTGAGAATATTTAATTTAAAAGGTGACATTTATGTAACAATCATTATGAAAACACTTTAATGTAAATAGTATATCATATTATGTGAAATAATGAAAATACGATATCTTTATCCTTATTCAGATTATACTACTTATTTTAAAAATTTATAGATAAAAGTAAAGATTCTCCTTATAGCTTACACTAATCCCAGATAGTGACCAAAGTTATCTCTTTAGTTATTGTTCCAGAATGTGCCTCTTGGTACATTTGGAGGAAACTTTAGATTCTGAAATATGAGGTCAAATATTTTAAAAGCCAATGAATGCTTCCAAATTGCCTTCAGAGTTACTACAATTTATCCATCCATTCATTAGTTCATTAAATATATATGTGTGCTGTGTGTGTTATGTGTTTAGTCAATCAGTTGCCTCCAGGTCTCCTGCATTGCAGGCAGACACGTTACCAACTGAGCCATCAGGGAAGCATACCTGAAGCATGGGTAATACCACTTAGCATTCACATTGTTCATAGTCAAAAATAGTCAAGATTGTTTGAGCTTCAGACTATACCAAAAACAGAAGAAAAGTTATTTATTTATTTATTTATTTTGGCTACACGGCTTGCAAGATCTTAGTTCCCTGACCAGGAATCAAACCCCAGTCCCTGGCAATGAAAGCCCAGAATTCTAAGCACTAAAAGTTCCAAATTTTTAAAGTAGGTTACAAAGTTCAAAACAGAACAAAGCTCAAATTAGGTTCTGAAATAAAAGTAGATGACATTTTGGATTTTTTTTTTTAATAAAAAGGAGAATCAGACCAATACTTCACTAAGTAATTTTGACTGTGCTGACAAAAATAACTATCACTGATTTCTGAAGTGGCTGGTATCAACTTTCTGAGTGGGTCTGTATCAGACACTAACTTTCCTTATGATGAAAATCTCTTCTAAAATTGAGAAGGCGGAAATATTCCTTCATTTTCTCTAGTAATTTTATCAATAGTTCTTCAAAGAATAGCATTGATTTAAAAAAAAAAAAAGATATTTGGAGGAAGCCAGCTAAAAGTTCAAACTGCAAAAATGTAACTCCAAAGAAAATATTCATCATCACCAATGTCCATATAATTCCAAGAAATATGAAAATTTCATTGCTTCTTTTTGCAGTCAAAATTGTTCATATCGTCAGTGTAAACTTGACTACTTTACAGAGCAGGGACCAGGTTTGTTTGTTTGTTTTTCTTTAAATCGTTTCATCTTCATCTTCCTTCTTGAAGCAGATGGGAATGCCTCTGATATCTTATAAATGTGATAATCCAAATGGTTAAGGAGAGAGATGGAAAAGTATGTCTTTGAACAACAAGTCTAACTCATCAGAAGCGATATTTGTTTCCAAACTACACATATTAAGATTCCCAGCTGGATGGGACCTTGGACATCAGCTTGCCATGTCAGTCTTTTAAGTTGTTATCATTTTTAAAAACTATAGGCTGTGGCCGCAAAAGAACTAAATAATGAACAATAGCATAAAACAGCAAGAGAACTGCAACTTAACAAACTTTGCTTCATTGCCTAAGGTCATTGATAGAAAATACTAGTGTAATTCAATTATCTGTAAACATGGAAACCAAGACCCAGGGAGAAGGGATGTGCCCAAGTCAATAGCAGAGACAAAACTGGAACCCAGACTTTCAACTAAGCCAGTGCCTTGTAAATCCTGCTATATTGGTAAGTCAGCAATGTACACCTTTTTTTCTTAAGGATGTATGAATTGTAGCCCATGGCTCATCAAAATTTATAGAGCCATCAATGTCTGCAATAAAAGACTCAGCTAGATTTCCTTTCTAATGAAAGGATTAAAAACACCATTTGAGAGAACATTGTTTATTTGCAATATCTGCTCCTGTTAAGCTTGATTTAGTGTTTAAGCAGAGAGATCTAATCTCATACAAATCTCAACAGTAAATAATTCAGGTTCCAAATCAGATAAGGTATGAATTCTACCTCCATAATTGTGTTCCCTTCTCTAATTGACAATAGAGCCTTTTGCTGCCACTTATACAGGGAATGATATGTCTTACCGGTAATCAGATGAACTCTTTGAATTAAATACTGCTCAATTGTCTTCTACTTTGGAGTCTTCTTTAAACAATCAGAATCCACAAGTTTCTTAAATTCAAGGAGACATTCATTTTTGTTTGCTGAAGTTTTTTTTTTTTCTTTCTTTATGGAGGTAAAAGAAATCTACAGAGTTCTGAAGTCTTAAGTATAACTGAGCTTTAAATATTCAAATTCTAAACACTTAAAGACAATATTAGATATTTGCATGCTGCATGACATACTTGTCTGATTTCCGATGGGCTAATGCAGAGAGCAGAATTTCAATCATTTTCTCATTCTGACAAGGCTTTTCACATCAGCAAATATTTCCCGATTACCCTTTCTGAGCAGGGTTCTGTGGTTGACCCAGAGGTGAGATGGAAAGGAGCAGGTAGAGGAAGGGGAGAGGTGAACAGGTACAGGGATGATTAAAACCTCTCTTTATCCCCCCATCACTTGTGGTCTAGAAAGAGTATTAAGACAGGGACATATGTATTCACTCAGGATGGTCAATGGATAGAGGAAGTGTTTCAGGGCAGAGTTTCATGAAGACCTCCCAGAGGAGAGGGGATGGGAACTTGACTTTTTGTGGAAGAATTTCAACAGGCATACCTAAGAGGCTTGAAACAAGAGAGTATTTCAGGTGGAAGGAACAGCAAGAACAATGGTACAGAGGTGGGAAAGAGCAGATGAGACTGGGGACTGAATGGAAATAAGTCCATAAACTTTGATTGACTGTATTTGGTAGGGTGCATGAATGCAAAAAAGCCATAGGGCTGGCTAATTAGAGACAGTCATTCCAATGCTCTTGTGGCATTAAGACAAGCTACCTCCAGCAGCTCTTGGTCCAAGGCTTATTTTTGTGACTGTAATCCATCTAATGGCAATGGCTTATGGACTATTGTCTAGTCAGGTCCCACTGGAAGTTTCTGTCAAAGCTGATAATGAGAAATGGGAGGTCCCAGGATTTAGGACAGACGTAGAGCCCTCCTCTGTGTCTGATAAGGTACCAGAATTCTTGTGTTTGCTTGGAACTTTGCAAATTCAAGACAGAGCAAAAAGTGGAGTCCAAGGCAGGCTGTTTCCTTTTGATAGGCCCCATGAGAGCGCTGAGGGACTCCTCAAGCTGCTGCTGCTGCTGCTAAGTCAGCCTCTGAAATAACCCTGACTGATTTCAGGATGTGCAGAGATAGAATCTGAAAGTCTGAGCCTGGGAGCTGTAATTCTCTACAGCTGTTCTCTAAACAAAAACCCACAGATGCAAACTGGAGCAAACAGTTGAGAAACAAGAAAAGTCTGTTTGTACAATACGCAATTTTTAAAAAATTCCTTCCAGAAATTTCCACCTTCCATTTCCCATTGGGACACAGCTCAAAGCTGCCCTCTGAAACATACAAAACACAGCTACAATCCCCACAGCAGGAAGGAACAGACCCAAGAACCATTCATCATACCTATACTGCCAAATGCTTCGTGTGAATGCTTTAGTCCACAGGCTCTTTCTTCTCTAAGATCTCTAACACCATCAAATTCATGATGATCATACATTGTGCATTTGACCGTGGTGACCAAGACTGGTCACCCCTTTCAGGCACTAGCATTTGGAATCAAAATAGAGTCTTCACTTCTTTATAAGAGACCAAGGCACAAGAACTTGATGCACAAAAGGCAACTGCTCTTCCCTACTACAAATGCTGCCTATTTATGACATCACATCTTTGAGACCCAGTTACCTCACCTGTAAGACAGCATACTGATTCTTATCCTAACTACCACACAGAGGAGGAATAAAGGAACAAATAGATGTGAGACTTGTTTGTGAATTGTAAAGCACAGAACACATGTATGTGATAGTGCATTCTGGAGCTGAAGAGTCACCTAGGGCAATCAATCCTCTTGTGAAACTGGAGAGATCCTGAGTTCTCATAGAGGAGCAGATACATGAGCAAAGTCTCACAATGCGACAATGGTATGGCAGAGTCTAGAAACCAGGCCCTTGATTCACACCCCAGTTCACTTTTCATTACACCACAACTGCTTTGTGTTTTTCTGAAAATAAGGAAGGATGATGAGAGTCAGAGGAGACTGAAGCAGTTAGAGTTAGCTAGGACAGAGCACCAAAGAAGAAAAACCTGCATAAAGAGAAAATTTTGGAGATTCGCAGAGGATCCCTCTCACATATTCATACTAATCAGTACATGCATATGAAAAAACTAACCAAGGCCAGAGAAAGAACCTTCCCCCCAATTCAGGGACTCTATGCTTGGAATTCTCGTGGGGCTGGGAATAGAGCCAGTTCCCACCAGCCACACTGGAAACCTCATAATTCACAGAGCATAGTATAGAGGATTCAGAAGAGTCTTGCTTCCATGGTAGGAAATAACTAACTATAGAACAAATCCTGCTGTTTCCTCCTAGTTTTAAAGAAAACCACAAAAGATAAAAACTATTCCAAGCAACCTAACTGCATACTGGAAAAAAAGCTAAAGGAAAATGTAAAAATATCCAGCATAAGCAATAAAATACAGGCAAACTGCATCCAGCAACATAGACATATATAATGATCAAGTGGGATTTATCCCAGGAATACTTAGTTGGCTCAACATCTGAAAATCAATGAATGCAATATGTCATATCAATAAAATAAAAAACTAAAATCACATGATAATCTCTATAGATGTAGAAAACCATTTGACAAAATCTAACACACTTTCACGATTAAAAGAAAAAAAAAAAAACTCAAGAAACCAGGAATAGAAAGGAACTTCTTCAACCTAATAAAGGGCATCTACAAAAAAACCATAGCTGACAAGCCAAACCACAGACTGGAAGGAAAATCTTTGCAAAGGACATATCTGGTAAAGAACTACTAGCCAAAATGTATCCAAAACTCTTAAAACTCAGTAATAAGAAAACAAACAACCAGTTGAATTAATGGGCCAAGGACCTTAACAGACACCCTCACCAAAGATGTACAGATGGCAGATAAGCATATGAAAAGATGCTCCACTTCATATGTGGTTCAGTTCAGTTCAGTTCAGTTTAGTTGCTCAGTCCCATCCGACTCTTTGCGACCCCATGAATCGCAGCACTCCAGGCCTCCCTGTCCATTACCAACTCCCGGAGTTCACTCAGACTCACGTCCATCGTATGTCGTTAGGGAATTACAAATTAAAACAACAAGATACCACTACACACATTTTAGAGTGGCCAAGGTCCAAAACACTGACAACACCAATGCTGGCAAGGGTGTGGAGCAACAGAAATTCTCATTCATTGCTTTTGGGAATGCAAAATGGTACAACCACTTTTGAAGACTGTTTGGCAGTTTTGTACAAAACTCTTACCATACAATCCAGCAATTGCACTCCTTCGTATTTACCTAAAGGAGTTAAAAACTTACATCTACACAAAAATCTGCATATGGATGTTTACAGCAAATTTATGCATAATTGCCAAAACAAGGAAGCAACCCAGGTGCCCTTTTGTTGATGAATGGGTAAACAAAGAGTGGTACTTTCAAAGAATTGTACAATGGAATATTATTCAGTGCTAAAAAGAAATGAGCTATCAAGCTATGAAAAGACATGGAGGAACCTTCAATGTGTTTTGCTAAGTGAAAGGAGCCAATCTAAAAAAATCCCACATATTGGAAAAGGCAAAACAGTGGAGACAGTTAAAGGGTTAGAGGCTGCCAGAGAAGGAAGGAGGGAAGGAAGAGATTAATAGGTGGAGCACAGGGGGATTTTAAGGCAGTGAGACTATTCTGTATGATACTGTCATGGTGAATACAAGTCACCACACATTTGTCAAAACTCATAAAACATACAACATAAGAAATGAGCCCTAATGTAAACTATAGTCTTTAGTTAATAATAATGTCTAAATATTGGCTCATCAATCATAACAGATGTATCATACTAGTGCAAGATGCTAATAATAGGGGAAATTGTATGAGGGGATTAGGGCACAAATTGGAACTCTGTAGCTTGCACTCAGTTTTTCTATTAACCTAAATCTCCAACTAAATCACTGATTCAATGGACATGAATCTGAGCAAACCCCAGGATATAGTGGAGGACAGAGGAGCCTGGTGTGCTGCAGTCCATGAGGTAGCAGTCAGACATGACTTAGCAACTGAACCACAACCACAAGCTCTCTGAAAAATAAAGTCTATTAAGTTAAAAATATAATTTATAGCATCAAAAATAATAAAACTCTTAGCAATAAACCTAGCAAATCATGTGCAACTCCTTTATGGAGAAAACTAGAAAACTTCTTTGAAAATTCTTTTAAAATACATAAATAAATGGAGAAAAGTCTTCTTGGATAGGAAGATATAATATCTTAAAAATCTTAAAATTATCAATTCTCTCCCAAATGGATCTATATATTAATTTCAATACCAATATAATTCCCAAGGTTTATGTGTGTGTGTGTAATTCAAAAAGCTAATTCTAAAATTTATTTTGAAAAACAAAGGCCCAAATGTAAAGTCTAGATATAATTGCACACATAACAGTATCTTAGTTGATGACAGAAAAGGAATTGGAAATCACTGAGGAGCATGGACTATAATACAAATGGTTATGAGAAAACAGTGTAACTACATACAGAAAAAAGAAAGGAAAATAAATTCCAACATTATTCCATATGAAAATCACTTAGAATCCTATTAAAGACTTATATGTAAAATGCAAAACTATAAAATATCCAGAAAATCATATAAGGGTACAATTTTATGATCTTGGATTAGAGAAACAAGCACAAACCAATATGGAAAATGATCAAACTCAGCTACATTAAAATTAAGAACTTCTGTTCATTTTAAAAAACCCTAAAGAAAGTAACAAAGACAACCTACATACTGGAACAACATATTTAAGTATACAAAGCTGATAAAGAATTAATATCTAGGTTATAAAGAACTCCTAAAAACCAATAAGAAAAGTAAAACCTAATAGAAAAACTGGACAAATGACACGTATTGAAGGAAATGAACTGCATGGGTTCCATAAACATTGTGCTTGAGATCATTTTAATTAAGAAAATGTAAATTAAAACTAAAAATATATTTAATATCTATCAAATTGGCAAAGGTAAAAATGTTAGCATTTGTTGACAAAATGAGGCACAACAGGAACTTGCTTCTACTGCTGGAAGTAATATAACAACTACTTTGGAAAAGCTTGGCATTACCTGCTGAAATTGGCAAGTCCTTACCCTATAACCCAGTAATTACATTCCTTGGTTTGGAGAAGTTCTTTCATATTTGCATTTGGATGTATATAAAAGAATAGTCATTGTAGTATTGTTAGAACTGTGTATAAATCAGAAACAATTACCCTGAGTGTCTACAAATCGTAGAACACATGCTGATTCATTCATACAATGGGACCCTATGTAGCAATAAAAATAAATAAAGTATAGTTACCTGCATCTCACTAAGGTGAAACTTAGGAACACAATGAGGTAAAAGAACAAGTCACAAGAGAGAACATGGAGAAAATACATGATATGGTTCCATTTATAAAGGAACAGGGAACACTAAACAACAGGTACATACATAGTAAAACTAACAAAAAGCAGGTGAATGATTAACCCATTAAAGACAGTGTTTATGGGTTGTCTATGGTTGTTGGGGGCAAGGAATAATGTGATTGGATAGAGGTTTAAAGAAACTTCCAAGGTGCTAGTTAGGTGTTCATTTTATAATGTAAACTCTACGCAAACAACTTATATATTCTTTAGTATGTAAAGTTGATCCTTGAACAACATGGGTTTGAACTGTGTAGGTCCACTTACACTCAGATATTTTTCAACAGTAAATACTCTGGCACTACACGATCTGCAATTGGTTGAATCCGTGGATGTGGAACCATGGATAGAGGAACTGTGGATATGGAAAGAAAGTGAAAGTCATTCAGTCGTGTCTGACTCTTTGCGACTTCGTGGACTGTAGCCCACCAGGCTCCTCTGTCCATGGAATTCTCCAGGCCAGAATACTGGAGTGGGTAGCCATTCCCTTCTCCAGGGGATCTTTCTGACCCAGGAATTGAACCCGGGTCTCCTGTATTGCAGGCGGATCCTTTACCATCTGAGCCACCAGGGAAGCCCATGGATTAGAGAAGAGAAGTGAAGTGAAGTCAGTCAGTTGTGTCCCACTCTTTGCGACCCCATGGATTGCAGCCTACCAGGCTCCTCCATCCATGAGATTTTCCAGGCAAGAGTACTGGAGTGGGTTGCTATTTCCTTTTCCAGGAGATCTTCCTGACCCAGGGATCGAACCCAGGTCTCCTGTATTGTAGGCAGACGCTTTACCGTCTGAGCCACCAGGGAAGTCACCAGGGATATGGAGGGCCAACTATAAACTTAGACTGTGTAGAGGATCAGTGTGCCTAACCTCTGCCTTGTTCAACTGTATTAGGTATCTTACTAAAAATTTGTAATAGTAAAGGATTAAGAATAACAAAAATATTTATTTTTTTTTACTTTTTAAAATATAAATTTATTTATTTTAGTTGGAGGTTAATTACTTTACAATATTGTATTGGTTTTGCCATACATCAACATGAAACCGCCACAGGTATACACGTGTTCCCCATCCTGAATCCCCCTCCCTCCTCCCTCTCCATACCATCCCTCTGGGTTGTCTTAGTGCACCAGCTCCAAGCATCCAGTATCATGCATCGAACCTGGACTGGCGATTCATTTCATATATGATATTATACATGTTTCAATGCCATTCTCCCAAATCATCCCACCCTCTCCCTTCTCCCTCTCCCACAGAGTCCAAAAGACTGTTTGATTCATCTGTGTCTTTGAAGAAGAAAAATGAACTGAGGGAATTCAAGCTGACAGAACGAAATGGAGAAACTGGAAACAGCTCTCCACATATGTGGAAAAAAGTAGGGGAAATGATAGTACATTTACTATATAAGCCTAGGACACCTAGCTATCTTTATATAAAAGATGAAGATTAAAAAACGTATCTTGGGAATTCTCTGGCAGTTCAGTGGTTAAGACTCAGTGTTTTCATGGCTGAGGGCATGGGTTCAATCCCTGGTGGGGGAACCAAGATCCTGCAAGCCATGTAGCATGGCCAAAAAAGTTTTTTTGAAGTATATCTTTACCTAACATTGTACCAAAAATTTGCCAATCTTCAAGCAGCTTAAAGAGCTAAATGTTAAAATAAGATCTCTAAAATTCTTAGAAAAAATTTTAAGATTTTTATATCTTCTGGGCAGTTCAGTTGAGTTCAGTCACTCAGTCATGTCCAACTCTGCGACCCCATGAACTGCAGCACGCCAGGCTTCCCTGACCATCACCAACTCCCAGAGTTCACCCAAACTCATGTCCATCAAGTCAGTGATGCCATCCAACCATCTCATCCTCTGTCGTCCCCTTCTCCTCCTGCCTTCAATCTTTCCCAGCATCAGGGTCTTTTCAAATGAGTCAGCTCTTAGTATCAAGTATTGGAGTTTCAGCTTCAACATCAGTCCTTCCAGTGAACACCCAGGACTGATCTCCTTTAGGATGGACTTGTTGGATCTCCTTGCAGTCCAAGGGACTCTCAACAGTCTTCAACACCACAGTTCAAAAGCATCCATTTTTTGGCACTCAGCTTTCTTTATAGTCCAACTCTCACATCAATACATGACCACTGGAAAAACCATAGCCTTGACTAGACAGACCTTTGCTGGCAAAGTAATGTCTCTGCTTTTCAATATGCTGTCTAGGTTGGTAATAACTTTCCTTCCAAGGAGTAAGCGTCTTTTAATTTCATGGCTGCCATCACCATCTGCAGTGATTTTGGAGCCCAAAAACATAAAGTCAGCCACTGTTTCCACTGTTTCTCCATCTATTTGCCGTGAAGTGATGGGACCAGATGCTATGATCTTCGTTTTCTGAATGTTGAGCTTTAAGCCAACTTTTTCACTCTCCACTTTCACTTTCATTAAGAGGCCCTTTATTTAGTTCTTCTTCACTTTCTGCCATAAGGGTGGTGTCATCTGCATATCTGAGGTTATTGATATTTCTCCCAGCAATCTTGATTCCAGCTTGTGCTTCCTCCAGCCCAGCATCTCTCATCATGTACTCTGAATATAAGTTAAATAAGCAGGGTGACAATATACAGCCTTGATGGACTCCTTTTCCTATTTGGAACCAGTCTGTTGTTTCATGTCTAGTTCTAATTGTTGCTTCCTGATTCACATACAGATTTCTCAAGAGGCAGGTCAGGTGGTCTGCTATTCCCATCTCTTTCAGAATTTTTGTTTTGCTTTTTGAAATTTCTGAGGATGTTCAGCAGCTACAAATATCTAGACTGGACTTCAATCTCATTGTAAACCAATGATTGAGGTCCACAGATTATGTGTCCTGGCGTACCAAGCCAGAGCCTTTACCCACTGGACCAGCTACCCACCTGCCTATATGTCTCCCCACCCACCTGGCCAACCGCTGCCCAGCTTCTCAGGGTCCCTCACACTCCTTCAGTTCCAGTTGGCTTTGGCTGCATAGGCCAGAGGAACATCCATAAAAAGATTCTTCCTGTGGTAATTGTCTTGTAAGTCTCCCAGGGAGAGGAATGAGTCATAGAGCAAAGACAATCTTGTTAACCTGGCCAATTCTGCTCTTTGTAGTCCCGAGGCTTTAGTGAGAACAGATGACATTTTAGGAATCGCCCATCTGCTTAAGTCCGGGACTGACAGCCTATTCCTCTGGGGATTCTGCAAAGACTTCTCTGGGCAAGAAATGAGGAAACCTGGCTCAGAAGAAGGACCAGCCTGGATAATGCCACCCTCCTCTCCGTGGGAGACTGTGTTGTTTTCTACTCACCAAGCACGAATCCATCATTTGCCACTGATCAGTCAACAATGGAAGGACCAACCTTTCCCGGAGCCATCAAGGCTGGCTGGGCTTGTGGGCAGCCTCCTCTGGTTCTGGGCACTCAAGGTAAGTGCATTAATTTTGATTGTGACCAAATTGAATTCTACTCAAATCAACTGTGGGCCTCAATCATTATGTCCTCTCTTTGTATTCTTCTAGTCCATTGTTTGGCTGTTATTAAAGTACTTACAGGAGAAATTTGAAGTGTGACTGATACTTCCCTGTCTAGCTGTTCACACTGAATTTTGACAGTTATTATCTCATTAAGACTGCATAAAAATCCAGTGAAGACCACATAGGGCAGGAATTGTCACTGTTTTCACCCACACTGTAGATGAGGAAGCTGAAACTCAGAGGGGTGAAACAACTGGCCCAAAGTGTAATAGCCCCAAAGTGGCTGGGCTGAGACCAGAACTCAGGTTGTTTACCTCCCAGGCTAATATTTCTTTCATTCCCTTATAATACCAGGGACTTTGCCTGTAAGGGACCATGTGAGGCCAGCTGGCAAATGACCTTCATAAGGGTCATGTTGGAGAAGGGTGGCAGCTGAATTGGCCTTGAGGCTTGGCTTTGCTATGTCACAACTCTGCTGAAGTGATGTGGGATCAGGCTGCTTTGATTTTCAGCTCATCAAGAGCTTATCTTCTGCCAAATATCTTTGCCTGGTACAGATCAGCTAATCCACAAGTATGCTCTCTAGTTTTGGAAATGCAGATCAGAGTACTTTGGTTTTTACTGAGAAGAACTGACTTTTAAAAAAATATTTCGAATCATAAAATCTCAGAGCTGAAAGGTAATTTACAGGATTAATTCAATTTTTCAATCAACAGTCTAGGAGACCAAAGCTCTGAAGGGAATAAGAGACAAGGTCACACAGGTAATGGCAGAAATGATCTTCAGAGGCCATGACCTCTCTTCACGTTTCAAAACGTAGAGACTGTGGATTTTCCCTGAGTCTTCAAAGCTGGGAGGGCGGACCCCACAGCAGATTCTGGTGTGCTCTGAGGAAGCTGCCCACGCAATTTTTTTTATTCTGGGCCTCTTTGAGTTAGGGGAATGCAAGGAAGATGGCTACTGAGAAGTCAAAGAAGGCTATTGGATAGAATGAGGCTGAGCAGGAAACCATAGCCCACCACTTAGGTGCTTTGTAACTTCAAACAAGTGGCTTAGTCAAAGTTTTTGCTTCTGAGCCCTTTTATTTTTACCTATAAGGTGAAAGTAATACCCATTCTTGGAACTGTCCAATGAGGGAACAACATGCATATATGTATGTGTGTTTCACATGTGCTTACACATGTGTTTCATCAAAACATATTTCTAGATCATTAAGTATACATACAGATGATGGATAGAGAGGTAGAGAGATTATGGAAAGATAAGAAACCCATGTAGAGAGAGCCCACAATATCCAGAGATCAGGTCCCTCTTGCCATTGTTTCCATCATCCTCCATTTTTCAAAGGGAACCAGCAACCAAGCAGCTTGAGCACTGAGGTCCATCTATGTGCTTGGTCTTATAAAGATGACGTTGTTAACTGTTAGAGCTATTACAAGGATTAGGTGAAGAAAATAGCACTGAAGTATTTGCACATGTTTGGGTAGACTACAGCTCCTGGTATCTGGCACACAGGAGACCTGCAGAAAAGTGTGGTGAACCAAACATGTGTGAAATGAATTTTTAAAAAGCCATAAATACCCCAGGCAGTCCTCTCAGTGGCCGGTTATGCCCATGTGCTCAGATGAGTTAAATAGTGGTATTATAGTGGGGTTTGTGAAAAAGTCCCATAGTCTTAATAACCACAGCTCTCTAGGGGCATATTTAAGTCCCCAAATAAGTTGGGAATATGGCTAAGAGTAAACAGCATTCAAATCAAAGGTTCTACAGTGGGGACTAGTTGAACTTGGCTGGAAATTAAATATGGCCACAGATGTGGTCTGTTTCCATTTTTCTCCTATTCCTTGGCAACTTATTCGATGGAAGCTAGGCTCACAGATGCCACTGGAACTAATTGGAGTCTTCCCAGGCTCTGTGCTCTGAGGTTGATAGATGACCACAGTGGTAACATGATGGTGGAACAACTAGGGAATTCCACCTTCTCAGGGTTGGGAGGGGGGAAAGTAGCCAAGGATTTCACTGCTATAAACAAAATAGCCTGAGTCTTCTGTGGAGTCACCTGCATTTGGAGGAATCAACCAAGTCCAGTGTGTCAGGGCAGAGGAGCTGGGGTGTGGTGTGTCACCTATGGAGTGCCCCTTGTGCCATTAAGAACCCAACCCAAGCCTGGCACTGAGAAAGTGTTTAGCAAACACTTGGTGAACAAGTTCAATTGGAGACTCATGGATAAGTGTGAACCTCGAAGTTTTATTTACATGGGTTATATCTACTGCTATTTAACATAATAGAAATTAAACGTGAAAGAATGTAAATATTTTCTTTGTTCATTTAGACATAACATTTTAGTGGGAAAAAACTCTGTTTTACAAAGCAAAAAAAAATTAGAAGAGTGGCATTGTTTGTTGTTTGCTAATCTTTCTAACATCTGGTTTTAGTAGATGACAACAGGATTTTCCTCCTTGTTTCTCCAATATATTGTGATACTATATGTCTGTAGTCTCATGAAACTCCCCTGTACACTCATGAGAAAATAAATAATGTCTCAGTATTCTTATAAAAATATTCTTGATCTACTAGATCCCCTGAAAGGCTCTTAGGAACCCCCTACAGTCTGGGAAACTGCTGTTCTATGGCATATACCTACCATGGTAATTTCTGCATTATAGGTCACAAACATTTTTTATTCATATTTTGCCATCACTTTATTTTTAATTCATTTTTAATGGAGTATAGTTGCTTTACAATGTTGTGTTAGTTTCTGCTGTACAGCAAAGTGAATCATCTATACCTATACATAGATCCCCTCTTTTTTTTTTTTTTTTAATTTTCTTCCCATTTAGGTCACCACAGAGCACGGAGTAGAGTTTCCTATGTCATACAATCTGTTCTTGTTAGTTATCTATTTTATACATAGTATTTTAACCTTGGAAATAACCTTGGAAACAACTAAATATTTCCAAATTCCTCTCCAAAGTGTTTATGACAATTTATACCATCAGAAGCAGTGTTTGAGAATTCAAGTTTCTCACATCTGAGTCAAAATTTGGTATTATCAGACTTTAAAAATTTTGCCAATCATGAGGGATATGTTTTAAATTTGCATTTCCCTGATTACTAGTGATGTTGAACATATTCTCATGATCCTATTCAGGTGCTCTTTTCTGTGAATTCCCTGATTCTGTTTGTTTTTGTTTTGGTCAATTTTTAACATATTTGTTTTTCAGCTTTGACTGATAAGAATTTTTAATATATTCTTTACATACTCTACCCCCTTGTCAGGAATTAGTGGTCTAAATACTTCCATATATTGCTTGACATTTTTCCACTAAGATGACAATTGATGCACAGAATTTTTTTATTTGAATGTAATCAAAATCACAGGTTATACTGTTTTTCATACACTATACTTTTGGAGACTTATTTAATTCATCCTTACCCAGAAGCAGAAGATATTAAAAAGAAGTGGCAAGAATACACAGAAAAACTGTACAAAAAGGATCTTCATGACCCAGATAATCACGATGGCATGATCACTCACCTAGAGCCAGACGTCCTGGAATGTGAAGTCAAGTGGGCCTTAGGAAGCATCACTACAAACAAAGCTAGTGGAGGTGATGGAATTCCAGTTGAGCTATTTCAAATCCTGAAACATGATGCTATGAAAGTGCTGCACTCAATATGTCAGCAAATTTGGAAAACTCAGCAGTGGCCACAGGACTGGAAAAGGTCAGTTTTCATTCCAATCCCAAAGAAAGGCAATGCCAAAGAATGCTCAAACTACCACACAATTGCACTCATCTCACACACTAGTAAAGTAATGTTCAAAATTCTCCAAGCCAGGCTTCAGCAATATGTAAACTGTGAACTTCCTGATGTTCAAGCTGGTTTTAGAAAAGGCAGAGGAACCAGAGATCAAACTGCCAACATCCACTGGATCATTGAAAAAACAAGAGTTCTAGAAAAAAACATCTATTTCTGCTTTATTGACTATGCCAAAGCCTTTGACTGTGTGGATCACAATAAACTGTGGAAACTTCTGAGAGTGATGGGAATACCAGACCACCTGACCTGCCTCTTGAGAAAACTGTATGCAGGTCAGGAAGTAACAGTTAGAACTGGACATGGAACAACAGACTGGTTCCAAATAGGGAAAGGAGTACATCAAGGCTGAATACTGTCACCCTGCTTATTTAACATATATGCAGAGTACATCATGAGAAACTCTGGGCTGGAGGAAGCACAAGCTGGAATCAAAATTGCTGGGAGAAATATCAATAACCTCAGATATGCAGATGACACCACCCTTATGGCAGAAAGTGAAGAGGAACTAAAGGGCCTCTTGATGAAAGTGAAAGTGGAGAGTGAAAAAGTCGGCTTAAAGCTCAACATTCAGAAAACGAAGATCATGGCATCTGGTCCCATCACTTCATGGGAAATAGATGGGGAAACAGTGGAAACAGTGGCTGTGTCAGACTATTTTTTTGGGCTCCAAAATCACTGCAGATGGTGATGGCAGCCATGAAATTAAAAGACGCTTACTCCTTGGAAGGAAAGTTATGACCAAACTAGACAGCACATTAAAAAGCAGAGACATTACTTTGCCAACAATGGTCCGTCTAGTCAAGGCTATGGTTTTTCCAGTGGTCATGTATGGATGTGAGAATTGGACTATAAAGAAAGCTGAGCACCAAAAAATGGATGTTTTTGAACTGTGGTGTTGGAGAAGCCTCTTGAGAGTCCCTTGGACTGCAAGGAGATCCAGCCAGTCCATCCTAAAGGAGATCAGTCCTGGGTGTTCATTGGAAGGACTGATGTTGAAGCTGAAACTCCAATACTTTGGCCACGTGATGCTAAGAGCTGACTCATTTGAAAAGACCCTGATGCTGGGAGGGATTGGGGGCAGGAGGAGAAGGGCATGACAGAGGAATAGATGGTTGGATGGCATCACCGACTCGATGGACATGAGTTTAAGTAAACTCCAGGTATTGGTGATGGACAGGGAGGCCTGGCGTGCTGCAGTTCATGGGGTCGCAAAGAGTCGGAAACTACCGAGTGACTGAACTGAACTGAACTGAAAAGGAGTACTAGATGTCACGCTTCTCTTCCTTCCAATGTCCTAAGAATGAGAGGTAATGCTAGTGTCCCTAATAGCTCAGTCTCATGTCCCTGATAGCTCAGTTGGTAAAGAATCCGCCTGCAATGCAGAAGACCCCAGTTCGATTCCTGAGTTGGGAAGGGCCCCTGGAGAAGGGATAGGCTACCCACTCCAGTATTCTTGGGCTTCCCTTGTGTCTCAGCTGGTAAAGAATCCGCCTGCAATGCGGGAGACCTGTCTTCAGCCCCTGGGTTAGGAAGGTCCCCTGGAGAAAGGAAGGCTGCCTATTCCAGTATTCTGGCCTGGAGAATTCCATGGACTATATAGTGCATGGGGTCGCAAATTGTCAGACATGACTGAGCAACTTTCACTTCACTTCAAGGGCTAAAGGAGGCAGAACATTAGTCTGCTGAGCCTGGACCATGGGTAAGCCTACTCAATAGACTACCTCCCAATGATACTGAGCAGTCAGACCCCACATTATTCCGTTTTCCAAGCTCTAGTCAAAAAACATCTCAAGCTCTTCAAAATATCAGCCTCTCCTGATCATAAACTCCTCAGAGGCACAAGGCCCCATGCCCAAATCAGATACAAGCCTTCAGGATGATAGTGGCTTTTACATTTTTTCTGTTGTTTTTGCCTTGGTTGCCTCATGTAAGTGAGGAAGCTATGTTAGTGGCTCATTCATGTCTGACTCCTTGACCCTAAACCCACCATGCTCCTCATGTCCTCTTCCCTTCTGCAGGGGGATCTTCCCGACCCAGGGATCAAACCTATGTCTCCTGCATTGCAGGCGGATTCTTTACTGTCTGAGCCACCAGGGAAGGCCTCATGTAAAGCGCTGCTAATAATAGTACAGAGTACTTAATGTGTCCAGTGCCTCCTGGATCATGATTGCCAATAATCTCATGACAGTCCCTCAAAATTCAACGTCTGTAGCTAAGTGGATTAGAGACAGAGCTGGTACCTGATGCCTGACCTACTGCCTTCCAATCTAGAGAGCACTCTTTCTAGTACATTACACTGTGGAGGTGACATGCACACAAATTTCTAAGAACACAACTACTATGTAGGATAACATAACTATATATAAGTGAAGGCACACCTAGTAGAATAAAAAGAGACATTTAGTTTCATTAGCTGGCAGAATCTCATAGCTGAGACACTCCTATCTGCTGCTTTCTCTTCTAACATTTCTATGATCTGATAGCTTTGAAGTTTCCCCTCTTAGTCTTCTAAAGTAAAAAAAAAAAAAAAAAAAAAAAGTTGTATTTTTATACATTTAAGTTCTGATTGAGTTAGAAAGGTCTGTGGTCCTAGTGTGATTAGACTGACTAGTTTTCTGTGATTATGGTTTCAGTGTGTCTGCCCTCTGATGCCCTCTTGCAATACCTACCATCTTACTTGGGTTTCTCTTACCTTGGACATGGGTATCTCTTCACGGCTGCTCCAGCAAAGCGCAGCTGCTGCTCCTTACCTTGGATGAGGAGTATCTCCTCGAAGAATTGATACTTTTGAACTGTGGTGTTGGAGAAGACTCTTGAGAGTCTCTTGGACTGCAAGGAGATCCAACCAGTCCATTCTAAAGGAGATCAGCCCTGGGATTTCTTGGGAAGGAATGATGCTAAAGCTGAAACTCCAGTACTTTGGCCACCTCATCCGAAGAGTGGACTCATTGGAAAAGACTCTGATGCTGGGAGGGATTGGGGACAGGAGGAGAAGGGGACGACAGAGGATGAGCTGGCTGGATGGCATCACTGACTCGATGCAAGTGAGTCTGAGTGAACTCCGGGAGATAGTGATGGACAGGGAGGCCTGGCGTGCTGCAGTTCATGGGGTCACAAAGAGTCAGACATTACTGAGCGACTGAACTGAACTGAACTGAAGTTCTGATTCACCTCATGATTCTCTATGGCTTCAGGCTAATTTAATTGTTAGAATTAGTCCCTTAATCAAGTTAAATTCCTACTACATGATCAGTGTTTATTAGATATTGATGTAAAATCCTTGTTAATTACAATATGGCTATCATTACAAAATGATGACTCACTTTTTACATATCTCAGAGGAAATTAAGGCAAAGTATAATGGGACTCAGAGCCCGTCAAAGTCCTGAAAAGGTTAAAAAATCAAGGAGGTGCACACAAAAAAAGATCATTGACTTTTTTGCAAATCTGCCAAATAGATCCAATAGAGGAAAGACAACCTTTTGAGCAAATGGTGGAAACTTGGAGCAATCAGCAAAAAATTTATAGGCAAAAAATGAAGAGAGACCAAAACTTCATACTTTACACAAAAATTAAATCAAAATGGATCATAATATAAAATATAAAACAATAAAACTTTTTAAAAATAGGACAAAATCTTTACAATTTAAGATTAGGCAAAGTGTTTTTAGACTTGACACCAGAAAGACGATCTGTAAAATGAAAAATCAACTAATTGGACCTGATCAAAATGTAAAACTTCTGCTCTGCAAAAACCCATGTGAAGAGGATTAAAAGACTGCAGACTGGAAGAAAATATTTTCAAAGTACGTATCCAACAATGGACTTACGTCTAGCATATATGAACAGCTCTCAAATTCAATAATAAAAAATAATAAGCCAATTAGAAAATGGGCAAGCGACATGAAGATATTTTCACCAAAGCGAGTATACAGATTACAAAAACCACATGAAAAGAGGCTTACCATCATTAGCCATCAAGGAATGCAAATTATAACCACAGTGAGATACCGCCACACCCCTATCAGAATTGTTAGAATGAAAATAGCAGCACCATCAAACACTGGGAAGGATGTAGAGGAACTGGATGACTCAGAAATTTCTGGTAGGAATATAAAATGGTACACAACTATTTAGCCATTTCTTATAAAACTAAATATGCAAGAAAAACACTTAAATATGTAATTTCTGTACAACCCAGCAACTGCACTCTTGGACTGTTATTCCAAAGACATTAAAGTTTATATTCATACAAAACCCCATACATGAATGTTGATAAAACTTTATTTGTATCAGTTCCAAACTGGAAACAACCCAGATGTCCTTCAGCAGGTGAATGGATAAACAGAGGTAGCAACCACAACATGGAATTCTACTCATGAAAAACAAGGAGTGAACTATGATACATGCAACGAACTAGATGAATCTCCAGAGAATTATCCCAAGTGAAAAGTCAATCCTGAGAAGATTCATACTGTATGGACCCATTTATATAACATATTTTTTATTATTTATTTTTATTATTTATTTATTTATTTGGCTGTGCCAGGTCTTAGTCGTGGCTTGTGGGATCTAGTTCCCTGAACAGGGATCAAACCCAGGCCCCCTGCATTGGAGCTCGGAGTCTTAGCTGCTGGACCACCCAGGAAGTCCCTGTATAACATTCTTAAAATGACAACATTACAACAATGAAGAGCAGACTAGTGGTTGCCAGGTGTTCAGGGATGAGATGGTTGGATGGCATCACTGACTCAATGGACATGAGTTTGAGCAAACTCCAGGAGATGGTGAAGGACAGGGAAGCCTGGCATGCTGCAGTCCATAAAGTCACAAAGAGTTGGACACGACTCAGTAACTGAACAACGAGTTAGGGATGGGACTGTAGTGTAGTCACTAGAGGGAAATAGGTGTGATTATAAAGGGCAATTTGAAGGATCCTTGCAATGATGGAAGAACTATTTAATACCTTGATGGTGATGGTGGATACATAAACCTGCCCAGGGGATAAAACTGTATGGAATTCAACAGAAGCACCCATACACACAAGTACATACACGAGCCCAAGTATAAGTGGAAAAATCTCAATAAGATCAGTGGATTGTATCCATGTCAATATCCTGGTTGTAAAAACTATTATAATTTTGCAAAGTGTTATTATTGGGGAAACTGGACAGAGTTTCTGGACAGTTCCCCAATACAAAGTCTCCAAATTATTTCTCAAAATTGCATTGGAATCTACAAAGATTTCATTAAAAAACAAACTCCAAAGAGGCATTAAAGGTCTATGTGTAAGAAACAACTTTAAAGCTGTTAGAAGAAAACAAAGGAGAATATCTTTATGACTCCCTAGTAAGAAAAGATTTATTTTAAAAAGACAGGAGCATAAAGTTAAAGATTGATACATTTAAATAAAAATTCTGTGCATCAAATACCATTTTAAAAGACAAGCTACAGAGTGCCAGGAAATACATGCAGTGCAGGCATCTGACAAAGGATTGATATCCAGAATACATAACAAATATGTCAATAAACTAAAAATAAAATTAATGGGCAAAAGACATGTACAGACAGTTCCCAAAGAGGAAAGCTGATTAATGTACATGTTAAAAGGTACTCAACCATCCAAGTCATCTGTGAGATGCCTAAATACCACAAGAAACAATTTCACACCCATCACATTGGCAAAAAATTTAAAAGGTCTGACAATATCAGGTGTTGGCAAGGAATTGGGACAACGGGGCCCTCATACACTACTGGTAGTGTGTAATTTTATGTAAGCGCTTTAGGAAGCAATTTGGCAATAGCCAGTAAAGTTAAAGATGCATCTATTTTGTGACCCAACAATTTCACTCACAGATCTATAACCTAAATAGTGCTCTGAAATCATTTTTTGGTCATAAGTCACAGTATGCATTAATTTTAAGTTGTAACCCAATGTATATTTATAATGGAAGCAAAAGTTTTCTTGAGGATTTTTATCCAGCATGCAAAGTCCTCTCATACTTTTATTTTATTCTATTTAATTTTTTAATGTTCAGCACAATTAATAGAATTGATTTCAAGATCCAGTAAAGCAGTGGTTCTCAGTCTTGTCAATGTTACAGTTATCTTTTTGGCTTTTAAATCTCAATTACCCAGGCCACTACCCAAACAAATTAAATTAGAATATCTGGAAACACTTAAATGGCCATTAGCAGGAAAATGGATAAATGCACTGTGCTGTATTCATACAATGGAATAATATGCAGTAGTTAAAATAAATGAACTAAATAAAGTGCATATATCATCATGGATGGGGTCTCAAGAACAGCTAATGAGCCAAGCAAGTTTCAGAAGAGTCATTTACAGCATGATACCATTTTGTGAGGCTGAAAACCATGTGTGGTGTGTTAAGATGTGTGTTAGTGGCTCAGTCATGTCCGACTCTGTAACCCCATGGACTGTAGCCACAACTGTAGGTGGGGCAAGGGGCAGGGAGAAGCATCACATGAATTCTGAGCCCTTGGCGCTGGCATTTCATTAGTGACTCAAAGAGGAGTAAACTCAGATGACAGCCCAGATCCTTTGACCCCACTTTAGAGCTTGTCTCCTTGTTGGTATTCTCTTGGAGTAGAACTGAGACTAAAACACAGAGCCCTAGGAATAAGGTCAATATATGCAAATGCCATCATCATCAGTCACAAACATTTCTCCAGTACAAAGTCTGCGACAGGAGTTAAAAAAAAGAGAAGGGGCATACCTTAGCCTTTGAATAGGAACCAGCGCCTGCTTGACTGTGAGTCATCAGGCATTTGCCATGATCACTCTTGGGTGTAATCACCCTGCTGACTTCCACTGTCTAGCTGACTCAGCATCCCACTGACAGAATGAATGATGGAGGAGGTGGAGTTGATTTTGGATCCAGGACTACTTTGAGGAGATGGCAGTAGCGAAAGGGTTATGGGCACCTGAGGCCAGTGCAAAGGTATTGAATACTCAGGGTTCTCAAGAAGAGAATAAAGAAAGGTTGTTTTTGTTCAGCTGCCAAGTCATGTCTGACTCTTTTGTGGCCCCATGGACTGTAGCCCGCCAGGCTCCTCTGTCCATGGAATTCTCCAGGCAGGAATATTGGAGTGGGTAGCCATTCCCTTCTCCAGGGGATCTTCCTGACCCAGGGATCGAACCCGTGTCTTTTGCATTGGCAGGCAGTTTCTTTACCACTGAACCACCTGGGAAGCTCATAAAGAAAGGTGAGAGTCACTGAAGATAAACCCTATCTACTTCCTAATTTCGGCTCAGTCCTGGCTCCCACACTTTACCCCAGAGAACAGTGGGAAATGCCTTCCAAGGATAAAGGTGTATTTTGGCTCATTCTCTACCTTCCCCTGGTGAAGTTCCAGGGTCTGAGGGGTGAAGAGGCACAGTGTGCCAACATCATCCTTTCTGCTTCCATGACATAAAGCAGAGCTTCTCCCCGCCCATTGGCCCAGACCTCCCATCGAGAAAGGGAAAGCGATTCCTGACATCTGTTGCCAAGATACAGAAGCTTGAGGTGACCCACTCATGAATGGGGTCATCACGGGGATCCTCCACAGCAAACTCGAACCCCAGATGGGTATCTCCTTGTCCACTCAACAACACTCAATTACTGGAGAGACAGTGAGGGGAGGGAGGGTAGAGACTCAGAAGATTGTGTTTACAAGCTTTGGCCTCTGATATGCGGATGCAAAGGGAGAGTTAGTGAGGATGGGATTTGAAGGAGTTGTAGAGCTTGGCCAGTCAGTGGGTCCTCCTCCCTGAGATGCTGGGGAGAGGCAGGGAAGCTAATCTGGGTGAGATGAGATGATGGTGATTTTCCTTGTTCACTTGCTCTACAGGATGAATTTCAGGATTTCAGGGTGTAACTGAGTGGAGGCATCCAAGGTGCATGTGGCTCACCAGGTTTGGAATTCAGAGGAGGGTCTAGGCTAGAGAAATATGTTGCTTCCCTGACAGTTCCTTGAGGGGGGGAAAAAAAGCAAAAACCTTTGCAGAAAGGTGCCAGAACTCCAGTAGGAAATCAATGCATTTGATTTAATTTCCAATAGGACATCATTGCCACCCCAACTGCTACACGATTTGCACAAATTCAGGCAGTGGGGTTAAACTGGGAAGGATTTTCAAGGAAGACACTGTACGTTGATGAAATAAATTGTGTTCCCTAAACCACCCTGAACGGCTCTTTATCTCATTTTTCAAGACCAATCTTTTTAGACAAAAACTTACTTTGGCCAAGTCTTTAGACACTGGATTGGAAAAGGCCCCTTAACTGATGGAGCTGGAGAGCATAATCAGACAGCAATTTGCTCCATACTAGTTGAAAAATCATGATGAGCTGAGTAGAGGTGCTTTGACCAACTATGTACAGAGCATAATTTTATGTCTAGCTGCCAACGACAGTACATATTTCCCATAATAGGCACTCTAACTGCACAAAATTATGAACTGAGAGGAGGTGAGAGGCTGATAATGGGCTTAGTAAAACCTTAGCAATAGCCAAGTGACATTGATTAGGGAACATTGAGAATCCATGTGACTAACTCTTTAGCATACTAAATTCCTTCAACTAGCCCCTCCATCTCAGTACAGAATTTTACTTCTCTTTGTCAGTGACAAGACTATATGAAGAGGGGGGTTGTGTGAATCAGACAAGTGACCCCCTCCCGGTGACTAGTCCCTGAGCTGAGAACACTTGATGCACTCCCTGTTCCAAAAAGGTGCTTTGAGCCCGTTGATGAAGAAGCCCTTCGACACCAGCCTTCTCTGTCTCCTTCCACTTCTAGAACCTGCCCATTAGGAAGAGACAGGCATGATCAAGGGGATGAAGCCCTCTTGTGCAGTGTGACACTCTCCCTGGAGCCCAATAACACAAACTGCTTGTGGGGGGACCCTGAGAGATGAGGTGAAAGGAATTCTCAGGGGGACTTCAGTAACTCGGAACAGCCGTATATCACATTGACAGCATCCAGGGAAGGGAATTGGGGGAAAATATGCTTTACCTGCTTGCTGTATTAGTTTTCTAGGGGTATTGTTAATACACACACACACACACACACACACACACATCTCACAAACTAGAAGGCTTAAAATAAAAGTCGCTCAGCTGTGTCCAACTCTTTGTGACCTAGAATTCTCTAGGCCAGAATATTGGATTGGGTAGCCCGTTCTCATCTCCAGGGGATCTTCCCAACCCAGGAATCAAATCCAGGTCTCCCACATTGCAGGTGGATTCTTTACCAGCTGAGCCACCAGGAAAGCCCAAGAATACTGGAGTGGGTAGCCTATCCCTTCTCCAGGGGATCTTCCCAACCCAAGAATCAAACCGGGGTCTTCTGCATTGCAGGCAGGTTCTTTACCAGCTGAGCTACCAGGGAAGCCCTTGAAAAAATTTTTGTCTCGGTTCTGGAGGCTTGAAGTCTGAGATCAAAGTGTGGGCAGGCTTGGTTCTTTCTGAGGCTGTGAGGGTACACTCTGTTCCAGGCCTGTATCCTAGGCTTGCCGATGGCTGTCTGCTCCAAGTGTCTCCTTGTGTGCTTGTCTGTGTCTGTGTCCAATTTTCCCCCTTTATTAGATTAGGGCCCACACTAATGAATTCATTTTAACTTCATTATGTCTATAAAAACATTACCTCCTTATAAGGTCACATTCTGCTGTACTAGGGGTTTGGATTTCAACATATCATATTTGAAGTGAAAAGTGAAAGTGTTAGTCGCTCAGTCGTGTCTGACTCTTGGCGACCCCACGGACTGCAGCCCACCAGGCTCCTCTGTCCATGGAATTTTCCAGGCAAGAATACTGGAGTGGGTTGCCATGCCCTCCTCCAGGGGAGCTTCCTAACCCAGGGATTGAACCTGGGTCTTCTGCATTACAGGCAGATTCTTTACCATCTGAGCCATGACAATTCAACCTATGACACTTGTCAAGCCTATCATGTGGTCCCTGGGGAAAAGGGCTGTTCCCATGCTGTGGAGTTTATTGCTGGTAAGAGATTTTGAGACTTGGACCCACGGACAAAGCTACAGCGTACCCCTAGACACCATACTAAATTCATAAGTTAGTGGCTCAGTTGAGACTACAGCTCAGTTTTTAGAAAGTGCAAGAAGCCTTGGGCAGAGGCCCTAGGGAAGAGAGCAAGAGGAGTACCATTCCTCTAGGACTCACCCACAGAGCTTATTGTGATGGCAACTAGTGACTCACAGCCACTATCTCAGTGGTTTTCTGTCCTCCCCCATGGCCTCTCCCCTGCCCTCATCCCTTCCAGGTGTCCATGAGGCCTGACAGTGAATTCAACTGAAATGGGTTCTTTCACTGCTCCAAGAACAGTTTAATTCATTTCCAAAGTGAAAGAGCAAAGACAGAAGGAGGAAATAAAGAAAGGTGACTCAGCTGGTTATAAAATGAGATTGAAAATCACGGTAACTTGGACATATGCTAAGTTTTCTCTTTTAATAAAAAGATGAAAGATCAAATTTATTGCTCAGTCTTCATGCAGTCTCTCTTTCTGAGGTCTACAGACCATATGTTACCCCTTTTCTTTTTTTTTTTTCCAAAAAATTGTGGTAAAACATCTATAACATTAAAATTTACCACATTTCAGTGTGAAGCTCACTGACATTAAGTATATTCATATTGTTGGGCAGCCATTAGCACCATCCATCTCCATAACTTTTTTCATCTTCCCCAACTGAAAATCGATATCAATTGAATAACTCCCATTCCCCTCCCCATATCCCGTGGCAGCCACCATCCTGCTTCCTGTATCTGTGAATTTACTACTCCAGGTCCCTCATATAAGAGGAATTATATAATATTTGTCCTTTTGTGACTGGCTGATTTCACTGAGCATAGCGTCATCAATGGTCATGTATGTTTTAGCAGGTGTCAGCATGTCCTTCATTTCACTTCTTTTAGGAGAGGTCTACCTTCGGAAACTTAGCCAATGGATCATTTTCAACTGAGAGAGGCCACTAGGAAGTGATTATGGATGGATAAACAAGGTCCCACTGCATAGCACAGGGAACTATATTCAATATCCTGTGGTAAACCATAATGGAAAAGAATGCGAAAAAGACTGTATATGTGTATCACTGAATCACTTTGCTGTGCAGTGGAAAGCAACACAACACTATAAATCAGCTATCAGTTCAGTTCAGTTCAGTTCAGTCACTCAGTCGTGTCTGACTCTTTGCGACCCCATGAATTGCAACACACCAGGCTTCCCTGTCCATCACCAACTCCCGGAGTTCACTCAGACTCATGTCCATTGAGTCAGTGATGCTGTCCAGCCAGCTCATCCTCTGTTGTCCCCTTCTCCTCCTGCCCCCAATCCCTCCTAGCATCAGTCTTTTCCAATGAGTCAACTCTTCACATGAGGTGGCCAAAGTACTGGAGCTTCAGCTTTAGCATCATCCCCTCCAAAGAAATCCCAGGGCTGATCTCCTTCAGAATGGACTGGTTGGATCTCCTTGCAGTCCAAAGGACTCTCAAGAAGTCTTCTCCAACACCACAGCTCAAAAGCATCAATTCTTCGGTGCTCAGCCTTCTTCACAGTCCAACTCTCACATCCATACATGACCACTGGAAAAATCATAGTCTTGACTAGATGGACCTTTGTTGGCAAAGTAATGTCTCTGCTTTTCAATATGCTATCTAGGTTGGTCATAATTTTTCTTCCAAGGAGTAAGCGTCTTTTAATTTCATGGCTGCAGTCACCATCTGCAGTGATTTTGGAGCCCCCAAAAATAAAGTCTGACACTGTTTCCACTGTTTCCCCATCTATTTCCCATGAAGTGATGGGACTGGATGCCATGATCTTCATTTTCTGAATGTTGAGCTTTAAGCCAACTTTTTCACTCTCCACTTTCACTTTCATCAAGAGGCTTTTTAGCTCCTCTTCACTTTCTGCAATAAGAGTGGTGTCATCTGCATATCTGAGGTTTTGATATTTCTCCCAGCAATCTTGATTCCAGCTTGTGCTTCTTCCAGCCCAGCGTTTCTCATGATGTACTCTGCATATATGTTAAATAAGCAGGGTGACAATATATAGCCTTGACGTACTCCTTTTCCTATTTGGAACCAGTCTGTTTTTCCATATCCAGTTCTAACTATTGCTTCCTGACCTGCATATAGGTTCCTCAAGAGGCAGGTCAGGTGGTCTGGTATTCCCATCTCTTTCAGAATTTTTCACAGTTTATTGTGATCCACACAGTCAAAGGCTTTGGCATAGTCAATAAAGCAGAAATAGGTGTTTATCTGGAACTCTCTTGCTTTTTCGATGATCCAGCTATACTTTGCTATAAATTAAAAAAAAAAAAAAGAAAGTGGTTATATTTTGAGATGAATCTTGAGCTCAGTTAGCAAGATTTGGAGAAACAGATAAAGAAGAACAGAAAAATAACTGAGCTCAGAGCATAAGCTCAAACCTGAAGGCTAGGGCCTTTCCCAGCAGCTTTATCTATTCAATCCAACTTGTGAAAGTGAAAGTGAAAGTGTACTCAGTCCTGTCCGACTCTTTGCAACCCCATGGACTGTAGCCTACCAGGCTCCTCTGTCCATGGGATTTTCCAGGCAATAGTACTGGAGTGGTTTGTCATCCAACTTACCACATGGTTATTGAGTACTGACACACAAAGCATTATGGGCAATGCAAAGAGGGCTTAGAGCAGGCCAGTGCAATGAGCTCACCTACGGAAGTTGGGAAAGTGAGAGGAGGGCACTGAAAATATCCACCCACTTGGCTTTTGCTTCCCATGTACACGTAGCTCCCCCTCCCTAGTCTCTGGCACCATAACTAAGGAACCAGTGCCACCAGCCATCTTTGGCCACTGCAAAGCCGAGTTAGAGAACTGACTGCTTGGAGTCTTATTCATTCCCTTCTATCTCATTCTAAAATGGGGGCTAGGGCAGTGAACTGTTAAATTCTCTATACCAGAAGCTCCCAACCAGTGGGCTACAAACTATTCACAGGCTCACATAGTTGATCCCCTCAGTCTTTCCATTGGCTCACAGAGGCCAGGGTAGGGGCTCCACCTGTGGGAAGTACATCTCAAACTGTGAACAGCCTCCTTGGTCTAACTCCAGTGTGCCACTCAACAGAATTTTCTAAGTGGGATTTTATGTGCCAAGTCATTAGGAAGTCGTGGACGATGCATTGTGCTTGCTTTCTCTGACCATGGCAACCTTATCTGTTCCCATCTCCTCTGTGCATTTTTCCTCTGTCATTTCCTGCCCAGCCCTCAGGACACATGGATTTCCCCCTTTTCAGGGTACAGATGAGAAGATACCAGTGAACTGCCTTATTCTGAGCATTGATATTATACCGTGTAGAGAGGTGAACAGGAGAAGGGAAATAACCAGCGCTTACTCAATGCGTGCTCAGTGCAGATACTTTACATAGGGAATCTCACAACGTGCTCAGCACAATGGCCACCATTATTAACCCTAACTGATGGATGAGAAAACCAAGGCTCAGAAAAGTTGGACTAAGTTACCAAGGTTTATGACTATGACATGGTAGCAGAAGGATTTGAACTCAGGGAGCTCTTACTCAAAAGCCCACACTCTCCTCAACTCACACCTGATCGCAGACCTGTTTATGTCTTGTGCTTCCTCTACTCCTGCCAGACTGAGCATCATTTCCACATTGTCTAGTAGCACCAGGGCACATAGTGCTTCTGGACTGAGATTCTTCCTTGGGTCTGAAGGGCGACATATGACTTGCAGCCTGACACCATCAAGATTCAATGGTAGCCCAGGCTTGTCCCTTACCATCAGTGGATTGATGTGTCCTAGGTCAGTCAAGTCTGTACTTTTCTCATTGGCTTTGGTCAAGTCTTCCAAGTGCAAACAACGGGTTTCAAAAATTAACCTATTTGAAAAGTTGAAAGTTAGTACACCATAATTAGGTTTGTACAAGCCCATTTAGTCTTGTGGATCTATAATCACTTTCAAGTTACTCCAACAACTTTATTTTCTGATCCATTTTTGCATACTTTGAAATGGTTTCTACCTTGCTGAAAAATCTTTTAATCCATTAGGAGCTTTTAAAACTTCCCCTGACAGCTCAGCACATGAGTACAGCCCTACGTTCTACCAGCAACAGAAATCATACATTGATTCCAAAATACCACCTTGGCAGAAATCAACTGATAAGCCTTAAATCAAAGCCTTTCAAGAAGCATATTGTAGATGATTGGAGCACTTAGCCTCTAAAATAAATACTTCAACCCCATGTGAAAATTAGAAAACAGTGAACTATTTTGGAGATCATTGATATTTGAAAAATCCTTCAGAGCACTTCAGTAATTTATCCGGAAAAAAAAAAAAACTATCACCAGGAGCCTTCATCATAATAGTCTTATCAACACTGTTTAAGAGGAGGCTTCATGGGGCTTTAGGTAGGACACCCCAGGTAACACAGCATAAGGTTACTGCTCTTAGCCCACCTCCCAATATACAAAATGAAGGAGCAGTGGACAAGTCCAACCCAGATTTTTATTAGAGTCTAAAATGACTATTTTAAAATTATTATTAGGTTCAAGAATATTGTAATTGACACAAGCGGTCCTCTAATTTTTGTGTTCATAGCCTACATTTGGTTATTACAGTTTTTTCGGTGGCACAACCTAGGGGATTAAAAGCCTCAATACAATGCCAAACAATCAAGCAGAAGTGACAACACACCCAGCCTCCATGTAGTGGCGCCTTTGTCTACTTAAAAAAGAATCTCAGCCATCACCCTACACACTGCGTGGCCCCCTATTCCTGAGTCATGGTGAGGAGACACCTGTTGGGTACCTCGCCCAGAGTCCATATACTTAGAAAGCAAAGTTCTTGCAAACAGAAACCACTCTGTTTCCTGTAGGCCATTTCTGCTGTTACACCACACACGCCTGACCTTTTCCTTGAAACAAAATGTATCCCCTCTCCTTACCCATCTCACTGAGGGCAAGGAGGAGACAGGACCCGAGGGAATCAGAGAGGAAGCATGAGGGGGAGGTAGGGTGACTGGGAGGAAGACTAGAAAGGACTTCGGGGTTTCCTTTAAGTGAGAGTTTTGAGCAGAAGAGGGACACAATTCAGTTTTACTTTGAGAACACCAGCCTGGTAATGGGGCAGAGAATGGATGGAACAGGATAAGGGTATGTGAAGGAAGAATGGGCAGGAGGCTACTGTAGTGATGTCAGCCAGAGAGGCTACTGCTGAGAGGGAATGAAGTGGAAGCTGCAGTGAGAGTGAGAAGTGGCTATTATAAGAAATCAGGACACAATATGTTGCTAGATGAGACACAGGCTTGGAGAAAGTGATAAGTTAAGCTCCAAGGTTTTGGCCTGAGCAACTGCTCTTTATGGAGATGTGGAAGTTGGCAAGAGGAATGGTTTGAGGGAAGAAGACTAGGGGTTGAATGTGAGGTGCCTTGTACATTGCGAGTCTATGCAAAGTTCATAGTCGAGTGTACAAGTCCAGGGATCAAGGAAGAGGCCTGGGCTTGAAGTATCAATTTGGGAGGAGCACTTGAAGGGTTTCAAAAGCGATGATTTTGAATCAGATCAGAAAGGCAATGAGTGTTGAGAAGGCAAGTGAGGATGTCTGCCAAATGAGTCTTACAGCTTTCTAACTGGAGACCAAATGAGGAGGTGCTGTCAAAAGAGAGGGAAGGACAGTGGAATAGAAGGATGTCTGCTCATCTCTTCCTGCCAGAACACCCAAATCACAGCAAGCTGTTGAACAACCACCAAAAGGAGGATGCTGGAACCCACCAAAAAAGACACCTCCTGTCCAAAGACAAAGAAAAGCTGCAATGAGATGCTTCTTCCATCACAGGGAAGACAGAAGAAGCAAGAAGAAAACCACAATACCACAGTGACTAAAAACCTACATTCAGTTCAGTTCAGTCACTCAGTCGTGTCTGACATTTTGTGGCCCCATGGACTGCAGCATGCCAGGCCTCCCTGTCCATCACCAAGTCCCAGAGTTTACTCAAACTCATGTCCATCGAGCGGTGATGCCATTCAACCATCTCATCCTCTGTTGTCCCCTTTTCTTCCTGCCTTCAATCTTTCCCAGCATCAGGGTCTTTTCAAATGAGTCAGTTCTTTATATCAGGTGGCTAAAGTATTGGAGCTTCAGCTTCAGCATCAGTCCTTCTAATGAATATTCAGGACTGATCTCCATTAGGATGAACTGACTGGATCTCCTTGCAGTCCAAGGGACTCTAAAAAGTCTTCTCCATCACCGCATTTCACAAGCATCCATTTTTTGGTGCTTAGCTTTCTTTACGGTCCAACTCTCACATCCACACATGACTACTGGAAAAACCATAGCTTTGACTAAATGGACCTTTGTTGGCAAAGTAATGTCCCTGCTTTTTAACATGCTGTCTAGGTTGGTTGCGTCTCTTCTTCCAAGAAGCGAGTATCTTTTAATTTCATGGCTGCAATCACCATCTGCAATGATTTTGGAACCCAAGAAAATAAGGTCGCTGTTGCCATTGTTTCCACATCTATTTCCCATGAAGTGATGGGGCCAGATGCCATGATCTTCGTTTTCTGAATATTGAGTTGTAAGCCTGCTTTTTCACTTTCATCAAGAGGCTCTTTAGTTCCTCTTCACTTTCTGCCATGAGGTTGATATCATCTGCATATTTGAGGTTATTGATATTTCTCCCGGCAATCTTGATTCCAGCTTGTGCTTCATCCAGCCTGGCATTTCACATGATGTACTCTGCATATAAGTTAAATAAGTAGGGTGACAATATACATCCTTGATGTACTCCTTTCCCAATTTGGAACCAGTCTTTTGTTTCATGGCCGATTTTAACTGTTGTTTCTTGACCTGCATACAGATTTCTCAGGAGGCAGGTAAAGTGGTCTGGTATTCCCAAATCTTGAAGAATTTTCCACAGTTTGTTGCGATCTACGGTCAGAGTCTTTGGCATAATCAATAAAGCAGAAGTAGATTTTTTTCCGGAATACTCTTGCTTTTTCTGTGATCCAACAGATGGTGGCAATTTGATCTCTGGTCCCTGTGCCTTTTCTAAATGTAGCTTGAACATATGCAAGTTCTCGGTTCACGTACTGTTGAAGCCTGGCTTGGAGAATTCTGAGCATTACTTTGCTAGCATGTGAGATGAGTACAATTTTGTGGTAGCTTTACGTGAAATGTTCCCTTGAAATATCTAATTTTCTTGAAGAGATCACTAGTCTTTCCCATTCTATTGTTTTCCTCTATTTCTTTGTACTGGTCGCTGAGGAAGGCTTTCTTATCTCTCCTTGCTATTCTTTGGAATTCTGCATTCAGATGGGTATATCTTTCCTTTTCTCATTTGTCTTTAGCTTCTCTTCTTTTCTTTTCATTTGTTTGAGGAAAAAAACCACATTACAGACAGTTAATCAGCATGAAAGAGCAGAAAGTTATGTCCCATATGAAGGGATAAGATAACCCCCCAGAAAAACAACTTAATGAAGCGGAGATGGGCAAACTTTCATAAAAAAAGAATTCAGAATAATGATAGTGAAGATGATTCAGGATCTCAGAAAAATAATGGAGGCAGAGATTGAGAAGATGCAAGAAATGTTTACCAAAGACCTAGAAGAACTAAAGAACATCCAAACAGAGACAAATAATACACTAGAAGGAATCAATAGCAGAATAATTGGGGCAGAACAACAGATAAATGACCCGGAGGACAGAATGGTGGAATTCACTGCCACAGAACAGAATGTAGAAAAAAGAATGAAAAGCAATTAAGACAGCCTAAAACCGCTAGACCATTCAGGTACAACCTAAATCAAATCCCTTATGATTATACAGTGGAAGTGAGAAATAGCTTTAAGGACCTAGATCTGATAGATAGAGTGCCTGATGAACTATGGACTGAGGTTCGTGACATTGTACAGGAGACAGGGATCAAGACCATCCCCACGGAAAAGAAATGCAAAAAAGCAAAATGGGTATCTGGGGAGGCCTTACAAATAGCTGTGAAAAGAAAAGAGGCGAAAAGCAAAGGAGAAAAGGAAAGATATAAGCATCTGAATGTAGAGTTCCAAAGAATAGCAAGAAGAGATAAGAAAGACTTCTTCAGTGATCAATGCAAAGAAATAGAGGAAAACAACAGAATGGGAAAGACTAGAGATCTCTTCAAGAAAATTAGAGATACCAAGGAAACATTTCATGCAAAGATGGGCTCGATAAAGGACAGAAACCGTATGTAACTACCAAAAGCAGAAGATATTAAGAAGAGGTGGCAAGAATACACAGAAGAACTGTACGAAAAAGATCTTCACAATCCGGAAAATCACAATGGTGGGATCACTCATCTAGAGCCAGACATCTTGGAATGTGAAGTCAAGTGGGCCTTAGAAAGCATCACTATGAACAAAGCTAGTGGAGGTGATGAAATTCCAGTTGAGCTATTTCAAATCCTGAAACATGATGCTGTTGAGGTGCCACACTCAATATGCCAGCAAATTTGGAAAACTCAGCAGTGGCCACAGGACTGGAAAAGGTCAGTTTTCATTCCAATCCCAAAGAAAGGCAATGCCAAAGAATGCTCAAACTACTGCACAATTGTACTCATCTCACATGCTGGTAAAGTAAAGCTCAAAATTTTCCAAGCCAGGCTTCAGCAATACGTGAACCGTGAACTTCCTGATGTTCAAGCTGGTTTTAGAAAAGGCAGAGGAACCAGAGATCAAATTGCCAACATCTGCTGGATCATGGAAAAAGTAAAGAGAGTTCCAGAAAAAAACATCTATTTCTGCTTTATTGACTATGCCAAAGCCTTTGACTGTGTGGATCACAATAAACTGTGGAAAATTCTGAAAGAGATGGGAATCCCAGACCACCTGACCTGCCTCTTGAGAAATCTGTATGCAGGTCAGGAACCAACAGTTAGAACTAGACATGGAACAACAGACTGGTTCCAAATAGGAAAAGGAGTACGTCAAGGCTATATATTGTCACCCTGCTTATTTAACTTATATGCAGAGTACATCATGAGACACGCTGGACTGGAAGAAACACAAGCTGGAATCAAGATTGCCGGGAGAAATATCAATAACCTCAGATATGCAGATGACACCACTCTTATGGCAGAAAGTGAAGAGGAGCTAAAAAGCCTCTTGATGAAAGTGAAAGAGGAGAGTGAAAAAGTTGGCTTAAAGCTCAACATTCAGAAAACAAAGATCATGGCATCTGGTCCCATCACTTCATGGGAAATAGATGGGGAAAGAGTGGAAACAGTGTCAGACTTTATTTTGGGGGGCTCCAAAATCACTGAAGATGGTGACTGCAGCCATGAAATTAAAAGACGCTTACTCCTTGGAAGAAAAGTTATGACCAACATAGATAGCATATTCAAAAGCAGAGACATTACTTTGCCAACAAAGGTCCGTCTAGTCAAGGCTATGGTTTTTCCAGTGGTTATGTATGGATGTGAGAGTTGGACTGTGAAGAAGGCTGAGCACCGAAGAATTGATGCTTTTGAACTTTGGTGTTGGAGAAGACTCTTGAGAGTCCCTTGGACTGCAAGGAGATCCAACCAGTCCATTCTGAAGGAGATCAGCCCTGGGATTTCTTTGGAAGGAATGATGCTGAAGCTGAAACTACAATACTTTGGCCACCTCATGTGAAGAGTTGACTCATTGGAAAAGACTCTGATGCTGGGAGGGATTGGGGGCAGGAGCAAAAGGGGATGATAGAGGATGAGCTGGCTAGATGGTATCACTGACTCAATGGACGTGAGTCTGAGTGAACTCCAGGAGTTGGTGATGGACATGGAGGCCTGGCGTGCTGCGATTCATGGGGTCGCAAAGAGTCAGACACTACTGAGCGACTGAACTGAACTGAAGAGACCTCTGGGACAACAGTAAACACACCAACATTCGCATTATAGGTGTCCCAGAAGAAGAGAGAGGGAAATGACCTGAGAAAATATTTGAAGAAATAATAGCCGAAAACTTTTCTAACATGGGAAAGGAAATAGTCAACTGTCTTTTACTTTTGTAAGTATTGCTCACTTAATACCATTGTATCATGATTGGTCACAGCGAACAAACAGGTGGCACTACTAATGATCATGCATCCTAACGATCTAAGGTCAGCCATCCTGCCCAATCACAACCCTGCCTGCCACCATCCCAGCCTGAGTTCCTCTGCCCTGGCTTTTGCTTACCACTGAGGGCTCATCATGGGCAGGGATTTTAGAATCAGCACTCTAAAGAAAGTTGAGCACTGAAGCACTGATGCTTTTGAACTGTGTTGTTGGAGAAATCTCTAAGGGGGGGTTCATGTTTGGGAACGCATGTAAGAATTAAAGATTTTAAAATTTAAAAAATAAAAAACTAAAAAAAATTATTAAAAAAAAAAGTCCCTTGGACAGCAAGGAGATCCAACCAGTCCATCCTAAAGGAAATCAGTCCTGAATATTCATTGGCAGGACTGATGCTGAAGCTGAAACTCCAATACTTTGGCCACTGGATACAAAGAACTGACTCATTTGAAAAGACCCTGATGCTGGGAATGATTGAAGGAGGTAGGAGAAGGAGATGACAGAGGATGAGATGATTGGATGGCATCACCAACTCAATGGACATGAGTTTGAGCAAGCTCTGGGAGTTGGTGATAGGGAAGCCTGGCATGCTGCAGTCCACAGGGTCACAAAGAGTCAGACATGACAGAGCAACTGAACTGAATTGAACTGAACACCTTGATCCAGGCTCAGCCACATACTGACTGTGTGACCTTGGACAAGCTACTTCACTTCTTCTTAGACCCTGCATTTCCTCATATTTTAAACAGGCTCTACCTCCCAGGGCACTGAGACAGCACTTGTGCTCTTATCACTGGGCACAGAGTAAGAGCACAGGGTGTCTTATCTCATTAGCCACTCTCTCACAAGAAGTAATGAAATGTAGTCTACTATCTGAGAAATCAGTCACTCCATGTTGATGTTGCTGCAACTCAGAGAAAAATAAAGGTTAAGCTACCTCCTTTGAGGTAACATCAAGGTGGTATGATGATTTCTCAGATAATAGACTACATAATATACTACATTTTATTACTTTTAGTTTCTCTAGTTGCTGCAAGGGCTTAGTTGCCCCGAGGCATGTGGCATCTTAGTTCCCTGACCAGGGATCGAACCCACATTCCCTACATTGAAAGGTGGATTCTTAACCACTGTACCAACAGGGAAGTCCCCAGAGATATTTATATTTTAACCTGGTTAATACTTTTTGAAGCACCTTGGCATCAGCAAGAGTGGGAGAAAATGGAAATTCTCACACACTGCTGGTTGGTATTTAGTCTTAAAATATGCAGAACACCCACCCAGCACTTTTCCAGGAATTTGTGCTAAGGAAATAATTATAGATGCATAAAAAGACTGAAGTGTAAGGATAATCATCACAGTTAATAATAGCGAAAATGTTGCAATAATTTAAATATCCATAATGGAGAACTGGTTAAGGCAATCATGGTACCTCATACAATGAAAAATTATGTGGAAGAATATTTAATGACATGAAAAAGCATTTGTTGTGTATTATTAGGTTTTTTTAAGAGGAAGCAACAAATCAGTCACTTAATCTATCTGTACATTTTTAAGCACTTGTGTCACATACATAGGTAGATGACAGAAAGACTAAATTTCAGATATGCTTTAAATGTAAGCAGTGGTTACCTCTGGTGGTGGTTTTTGTTTTTGTTTTTTCTTCTTGGAAGGAGTCATTGTTTTCTACAATGAATATATATCCTCTGATAATAAATACAAATGATGTATTTAAATCTTTATGAAATACTCAGCCTAGCCATCATTGATTCCCAGATGCCCTTGCTATTCCCTGATTTTGCTGCTCTTGCCTTGCAGCCTGAGTTAGCTGCTTCCTTCTTGTGGGCCCAAAGCACCCTATCCCTACCTCCTTTGGTGCAATTTCCACATAGTACTGGCCTGCTTATCTATGCCTCTGTCCTTCCAGCCCTCACTGCATTCAGATGGTGCCATGTCTCATCCATCTCAATACTGATGTTTCCATGTACAGGGCCTGGTAAAACACAGGCACTCAGTGTGGGTGCAATGGAAGTGAATGGCACTGCTCACCTACAGCCAAGCCAGCTGGTGTTTACGGCTGGGTTCCTTTACAGCACTGTGAGGCTGTCCTGGGAGGAGAAAGGGCATTGTGGATGGTGAGGGCTGAGTCAGCTGCACCTCTGGCCCAGACTCTGGCACCTTTCTTTGGAATAGCTCCAGAATCGAGAAGTGGCCATGGCACAGTACCTATTTATTTAGTGGTTCTCTTAGTGAGGGGCTTCCCTGGTGGCTCAGATGGTAAAGAGTCTGCCTGCAATGCAAGAGACCTGGGTTCGATCCCTGGTTCAGGAGGATCCTCTGAAGAAGGGAGTGGCAACCCACTCCAGTATTCTTGCCTGGAGAATTCCATGGACAGAGGAGCCTGGTGGGCTATAGTCCATGGGGTCACAAAGAGTTGGACACGACTGAGTAACTGTCACTTTCTCCTAGTGAGATGGGATGTTATTAACTATGCTGTTTGCTTTCAAGACAGTAGACTGACCAACAAATAGAACTTTGTTTTGGTAGCCTTTAGTTCTGTCTTAGGTTTCAGCAATTAAATGATGGCAGGCCAAGTTGAAGCAGAGATCAACTGAATTCAATTAATAATGTCTCAGAAATGCACTAAAAATAGCACATGATCTGTATCTAAGTTGGCTCCTTTACCTTCACCCATACAAGCAGACCAGATAATGCTGTGTATTCAGGCTCTGAAATATGACTGCCCAACTCTGCCAAGGCTTCTACATTCCAGACAGTTGTGAACAATGTAATTGAGATGACAAGCATTTGGGACAAGAACATATGGCAAAGTTGCGTTATAAATGGTCTTTCCTTACTGAAAAAATTGGGGACATTTTAATTGGGTCTTGAATGATATTTATATTATGAAAAGAGAAAATACATTATTAATGAGGAAGAATGCTTCAAACTTCTAAGCTTCATTTCTGTAATAAATGTCATGAAATTGATCAAGGACAAAAGAATCACAGATGAACAGCAGAGCAGGGAAGTTTCTTAACATCTGAAATGCGAGGCCAGCTAATGACAGCAATACCCTTCAGTAGCAAACTGTCCTCAGGCAGAGGGGCCAAGAAAAAGGCGAGCATGGGGAGAGATCCACAGCTCAGCTCAGGAGACCCGCTCTAATGTGGCTCTGGTTTCCCTGGGTGACCTCAGGCCTATCCTGGGCCACCTCAGAGATTCTAAGCCATCCATTACCAGAGGACTTTGGAATGGATTGAGTCTGTTCTCCTAGCTCCTCAAGGCCTTGAGTTTCCTGGGAAGGTTCTCAGAGGCTGTGGGTGGGTGTAGTTGGGATGAGTATGAAAGAACATTCCTCAGCCCCCCAGTACACACACACACACACACACACACACACACACACACACACACACGTGCACTTTAGCCAGAATAGCTGTGCTCACAAAACTTTCCCATTATGATATTAAATTTTGGTAGGAAAAGATATTCTGTTTAAAAAGAAAGAAAGAAATGAAGACTATTAAGAAACTTCTGGGTTCATTAAGTTCCAAGATTCTGTGATCGCGGCAACAGATTTGTTGATTCCATACTCAGGTAACAAGTCAGTGAAAATACGGCCAGCTCATAAGAATTTGGGTGGCAATGGTTTCTTGTTTTTTATTTTGATTTTTGGCCTTGTTTATCTCCCTGCTTCTATTCCCAATTGCCTATTGCCTTCCAGGCTCCCTTGTACAGAATCAAAACAAACTGCTCAGGTAAATGACAGCCTGACATTTCAGATTTCTGATTCATTTGATATTAGTCACATTTTCCCCCGCTGGGAAGATCCATATTTTCATGACAGGCGCTTCATATTAATTTTAAAAGTAAATTCAGTGATGTCATAATTTCTCATTTTGTTCAGTCCTAAAGCAAATAAGTCATTCCCTGTAGAGAAGAGGGAATACATTCCACCATAAAATTACTGTTGTTTATTATGGAAGCAGAAAAAGCAATATCTTTTTGAGCATATTTCCCTCATTCATAATAAGGAGATTAATAAAAGATTAAGAAATAATGGGGGGGTCATTATTCTATTATGAATCATTCTTTTATTTACTATCAGTAAGATAAAATGTTAGACTTTGAAAAATAAGCAACTTTTGTAGCTACTTCCTATTATCTGGTGGCTGTTATGTATCCTGACCTGGGAAAAAAGTGTTTTCTGTAGATACGGAAATGGGGGATTTTTTTTCAAGCTTGCTTGAGCAGCGGCCAGTGGAAATGATAAAAGCAAAGTTTCTGCTCACCATTAGTGTTGAACCTGGTAATGCATTCTGACTTGGATTTGTCTGTCTGTCTGAGGGCCTGCAGGTAATTAATGTTGTTAGCAAAGAGCTCAGGAGATAATTGTGCTGTGGCTGGAAGCCACATGAAATAGGTGCAGACTCCACGGTGGTTCTATTAGAGGCTCATATTTTTAAATTGCAGGTATTTTCTGCAGAATGTAGCCTTTCAGTGACATCTGTGGCTTTACAAAGTGGTCTATGCTTGTCACAGGAGGGGATTTTCATTTTGTTTGGGTACAGTTTCCAAATTGATTTCAAAATAAGCACTAGTCTTCAGAAAATAGGAGTCATAATCTCAATAAGGGCACCCTGAACTCACCCCCACAGCAAACCCACCTACATGGGTGCCACAGGCCAGTCTTATCTCTGCTCACCCCGAGGTCATTAAGGCCCAGAGTAATTATGGGAAGTAGATAAAGTGTCCCCTGAAACATGTGATACGCGTTCCCTAACGTGTATCACGTTAAGCTCATCCATGAGGCATGCCTCTAAAAATGGAAAAAATAAACGTGGACCCATATCATCTCCATGTCCCTTCAGTTCCTGGGGGCTACCTGGCCTTGTGTTGCTAAAAATAAAGGAGAAATAGACTCTAAGTAGGGCTCTGTGGATGCCTCTTGCTTTCTAAAACAAATCGAGCCACCCATGCCCACCCCTATCAATCACCTAGCCACCCTCTCTGAGGGTCCTCCTTCCCTTTCTATCAGTGAAATTTACTATAGCCAAGAGCAGAATAGGTCTCAATAAAAAGCAAGAAAATGAACTGATTCTGTTTCTGCTGTTGGCGTGAGAACCCAAATGAGTGCATTGGTGGGCAGGTGGGAGGGCTTTGGGGGTGGCAGAACAGTTAGGAGGGACATGGCAGTATATCTCAGTGGACTTGCTTTACTGACTTTTGGGGAAAAAGGACAGAAAACCCAGAAAGGGTGCTTGGACAGTCTCTCAACGCCCACTGCCACCAGAAGAAGCACAAGGTGAAATAAATGCCTACTTCACCCATCACTGAAAAAACACAGGATTTGTAGCAAAGCCACAATGTTCAGATAGAACACAGGCTCCAAGTTCCCCTCAGTTCCAAGCCAGCCTTTAAAAGTCCACATAGGAGCACTGCGAATCCCTTCCACTGCTCTGCCAACCACCATACTGGGTCAAGCACTAGCTCATTCATTCCATCACTCCTCCTCTTCCTAAGCCCTATAGGTGGGCATTCAGCAAACATTCATGATGTGTCTGCTGCATGCTAGGTGCTATGTTTCCAAGGACTGAAAAGTTCTAGATAAAATAAAAAGTGATTGCCTACACCCATGTTTTCTTGTTCAGGATATTGTTTCAACTCAAGATACCCCATCATCCTGCCACACTTTACTACCCAGCCTGACCTTGCACTGTCTCACGGTTCAGATTGGCTGGGCTCCCTGTTATTCCTTTAATATGCCAGGACCATGCACTGTTAACAAGAAAATCCTTTACCCACCCCATCACCACCACCACCAAGCAGCCTTGACTACATCTATGTTTCAAAAAGCTCACTGCCACCCAAAGCAGATGGTACCAACACTGGGAATCTCGGCAGATCAGAAAATGTTTCCTCATATTGGGCCAAAATCTACCTTCCCTGATCCATTTACATAACCCAGGACATGGAGATGCTGGTTATCAGTACTGTTATCAGTAAGAATGTCTGGTACTGAGGGAGCTTTCTCCCAGGTAGCTTCACCTCCAGGAAAATTTGCCAAAGAGGTAAGCCAGGGAAAGTTTTCTTTGTTTGTGCGTTTGTTTTCCTTGTTCTTTCTTTCTTTTCCTTTCTATGTAACTCACATTTAAATTACTTGCTGGGGGAGGAATATAAATGAGCCTCAGTCGGACCTCATGAGTCATCGTTTCAGTGGGAAACAAAGCAGCTTTGCTTCAAAAAGCAATTTAATTAATTTTGTTATGTGCTGTGGAAATAAGCTTTTAGAGATGATTCAAAACACTTGAATTTGTCTAAAAATAAGTGAACAACACAATTACTGTCTGCTTTTTTTGATGTAGAAATATTAAAATAATAAGAGGAGATTTTAAAATGTAAAATAACATAAAGTTTGCATGTAATATTAAAAGAGGAGAAAACCAAAGTGGATTCTTAGCTGGGTGCATGTCAAAGGTAAAGAAAAGCAAACATATTGCCCATGAAAGACAAAGCTCAGTTTTAACTGCCCTCTGCTGACCTAGGAAGAAAGGACACACCTTCTATTCCAGCCTTTGGACTTACACTCTCTGCATCCCAGTTTCCACTCCTGGAATATGAGAATGGATTCTGTTGGACCAACTTCCAGAGGTGACAGTCAGTCAGCTTGAAAAGTGGATATGAAAGCAGTTCATAAACTGAAAAATGGTGCACCCATATATGACATGGTTCCACTTACTCATGAATGATTTTGAACCTGTGGGTAACCATTAGTCAAATCTATTTCACTGGCCTTCACTAATCAGGGTCATTTTAATTGTGGCTACAAGGCTTGCAGGTCCTCCAAGTAGCAGGTAGCCTAAATAATATGTTTGCCTACGTTGTTTTCCAGGAACTTGGAGTCAGCCATATCTAATTGGAGCTGAGTGAGTTAAGACTAGATAGGACCACTGACCCTCCGACTGGGACTTTTGACGTTATAGGGCCAAAAACTCCACCCTCAAATCCTGCTAAGTGCCTCCATTTTTGAACATGCAGAGGCCTGGAGCTTTGTTATACCTGCCCTGAACGGCTTTTTTTCCCACACTTTTTCCCCCAATCACCTTGTCCCTTGCTTCCCATTCTCAGATTACGCTGCTTCTTTATTCTGTATCCCGTAAATGCCCCGAGGCCCTGGCCTTCAGGGAGGCGGACCTTAGACTTGTTCTCCCATCTCCTTGCTTGGCTGCTTCTCGAATAAACCCTCTGTTTGTTGCAAACTTTGATGTCAGCGTTTTGGCTTGCTGCATGTCTGGGCAAAATGAATCTGTTTTGGTAACAACCATTTCTGCAGAGTAGAAAAATATCACTCTGAGTTATAGCTCTTTTAAGCAAAAACACTGCCTCGGCTTTATTTTCTCACCTCTATTACCTGGAAATATGGTGAAACAGGACATTGAGACGCTTCTCATCCCTACACCAAACTGCATTTGCCCCATTTCCTGGAATAACTCTTAGTTGTCCCAGACAGAAACCTTGAGGTCCTACTTGATTCAATGATTTCCCTAACACCCAGTCCATTGACTCATCCTTCCAAATATGTCCAGAATACAACTGTCTTCACATATATATATGTGTGTGTGTGTATATGTATGTGTGTGTGTGTATATATATATATATATCCTATTTTCAACTTCCTTTTTCCCCCTCAATACTATCCATGTTTATATAAATACATATAAAGTTGGTTCATTCACTCTTGCCATTCTGTGACTAAGTCACAATTCATCCAGCAGTTCCCCAGCTTGAGGGGAAGTTGGTCATTCATCTATAATTTCCCTCACACTCAAGGAGACTTACATGGTGAGATCAAGAGGGACCATAGAGAGGAATTTTTAAAATATCTTCATTTACCTGCTTTGAGTCCCAGCCCTTATATGCTGTGACCACTTGGGAAAGCAATGTTTCTAAATATACTACAGGCATCTCAAACAGATGGCACAGAATATCATTTAACACTCTCTTGAACACTCACCGTTATCCCCAGAGATTCTGATTCAGAGGGACTACTGTGATCCCAAGGGGCTGGTCTGAGAGCTGGGGAACTGAGTGTTGTCTCACCTTTTCCATGGTTTGCTGTGTGACCTTCAGCAAGCAATTATACTTCCCCCTTTCTAGGCCTCAACTGCACAATGAAGAGGGAGACCAGATGATCACAGGATGGTTGCTTCTAGTTGTGTATTTACCAAGTTTTCAAGTATGTGCAATTTTCTGTTGGAGGAATAGAACCAGTTATGCCCAATGGCCTTCTAGAATTTGGTAGGCTAGAGAAGTGTGGATTAAATTAAACACAAGTGATAATTATTATACTTGTTAAACATTGCCATGACATATAATTGAATAAGACCAGGGTATACTGACATAATAAGCAAACTGTGTCTAATTACAAGGTCTTATTTTTAATACCCAAATTCCTAATGTGCTCATTCGGTAACTGAAAATACAGTAATTTCAACACTCTTATCATCAAGTATCCACTTCTACAAGTACAGACACACAATTAATACACATCCATAAAGGGATTTATCTCCACAAACTGTGTATGAAAACTAGTCTAGAGTGCAAAACAAGCCCCGTAAGGCTCTTCAAATTACAGAGGTGATGATAATTAACAACTGATTCGGTGAAAAATTACTTTATGCTTTCAAAGCCTAAATGACAGCCAGAAGAGGAGAGCATCAACAAAGTAATATGGTTAGACTAGATTGAATCCACAGGACATATTATAAAAGAGGCCCTTAACTAGCTGGGCAAAGGATGGGCTTACTCACCAGGTGAAGTTAATAAAAGACCCTGTGACCAAGATTTCCATGATAAAGCTCTGCTAATTTTCTCAAGAAGAATCTGTTCCAGTGGTGAGTCATTGCCCTTTTACTGGCATTATTCTAATATGATATAGAAGAAAAGGTCACAATTTAGATCAATGCCATCCTTGGATAACAGAGTCGGTGAGTCACCAAATGAAATTAACGCTGGAGCATGGTTACCATTTTCACTGTATATGTGCTCTCCCCTGATACACTTTACATACAACACATTCAATGAGGCATTTCAGGGGAGCTGGTTGCTAGGTTTCAGCCTCATTCTAAGCTCTTCATTTCAGTATATAACAAAATTAATGAAAAATTTCAAGATGATAATATAAACTTTATCATCAGGCAATCAAGGGGCTCAGATATATCTCTTTATTGATGGGGCCGCTATAGAGACTAACAAAAAACACAAAAATAAAAAAAAGCTATAGTTGAATCTTAGCCATTACCCTTACTTTATAGAAGACAGAGATTAAGAAAGGGAACTGACCTGCCCAAGATGAAACATTTGGTAGCAAGAAGGAACCAGAATTTATAACTTCTGTCTCCTTGCCCATTGCACTTCTCCCAAATTGGGCATTCTTAATTTAAACAGTTGACCCTTGAATGACATAGCTTCAAAATGCACAGGTCCACTTACACACAAATATTCTTTAGTAGTAAACAGTACAATACTGCATGGTCCACAGATTAATCCTCATGTTGTTAGCACCAACTGTATATTTAGTTGCTGGACCTCAGATTTTACAAAATGTTTCTTATTAATGGTAATGGGAAGTAACAGCCAAATGAACAGGAAGACTTCTAAACAGGGTTTGAAAAGTTTGTCAGATTTTTTATCTTTATTAAAGCATTTATTATAAAGATATGTTTTAACACCTCATGAAAGAAGATATACAAATGGAAAATAAACACATGAAAATCTCAGTATTGTACGTCATTAGGGAACTGCAAAGTAAAACCACAAAGAGATACCACTGGACACTTATTAGAAGGGCCAAAATCTAAAACAGAAACACCAGATGCTGGCAAGGATGTGGAGCAACGGGAACTCTCATTCCTAACTGCTGGAAATGCAAAATGGTACCCCCACTCTGGGAAACAGTTTGGCAGTGTCTTACAAAGCTAAACATACTCTTACCATACAAACCAGCAATTGCATGCTTTTGTATTTACTCAAAGGAGTTGAAAACTTATTTCCACACAAGCATGCACTCGTGTGCTTATATCAGCCTTATTTATAACTGGCAAAACTTGGAAACACCCAAGATGTCCTTCAGTGGGCGAATGGACAAACTGTGGTCTATCTAGACGATGGAATATTATTCAGCATTGAAAAGAAAGGAGCTATAAAGCCATAAAAAAATATACAGGAACCTTCAATGATATTGCTAAATGAAAGAAGTCAATCTGAAGTCTATATAACGCATCATTCCAACCATATAACATTCTGGAAAAGGCAAAACTATGGAGACAGTGAAAAGATCAATGATTGCCAGGAGTTGGGGGTTGGGGGGCAGAGGCAGGAAGGATATACCACTCTGGTTTGAAATATTGATAGTAGGGGAGGCTGTTGGGGTGGGGAGGAGGTATATAGGTACTCTGTGTATTTTCCATTCAATTTTATGAACATAAAATTTCTCTAAAAAGTTAAGTCTATTAAAAAATTTTAATGTGCTGCAATTTTTGTTTAGGATCTTTTACAACTCACAGAATTTGGAATAGAAAGTTCAACGTACCCCACTGGGCCAGTTTGCAAGGGACAGTCTGATAGATTCTCAGAAAATCCACTATATATTCTTTGGAACATGGAAGACAATGACTTCACCCCCAAAGAAACTAATACTTGGTACAGAGAGAAGATCTCTTTAGGCACCAAAAACCACATTGCATATTCACTATGAAAATAATTAAATATTCAATATTCTAATGCTTATTTTGTTAAAACAATTACATACATTTTAACATGTGACCAGGATTGAAGAAGCTTTTTCCTTCAGTTCAGTGTGATGATTAAAACATCTGTCATTTCTGGTTAGAGAGGTCGTGCTGAAATAGACACTCTAGTGGCTAAACCTCTTGGTTTGGGCATAATCATCAAGTTATCTGAAGGTTATTATAAGGAAGTGAGTAGTTACTACTAAAAGCAAAGTAAATTAGTAAAACCAAAGCTTAATGAAACAGATGAGAACATAAAAATTATCACTTATTATTATGGAATTGTCACAAATTGAACTTTTAAAATGCACTGGGTTAACAGAAAGAATAAATACCTTCTAGAATGAAAACTACATCTGTTTCTGATATCAAAGAATCGTTTCAAATGATATCAAACATGAATAATGTGCATTCTGCAGCAAACGTCATATTGAGGGCAGATATCACCAACTCAATGAACATGAACTTGGACAAACTCTGGGAGACAGTGAGGGACGGGAGGCCTGGTTTGCTGCAGTCTGTAGGGTCGCAGAGTTGGGCATGACTTAGTGACTGAACAACAACATGGGGCCATATTCTGGCAGTTTCCTTGCCACTCACGTGGGTTAAGTCCTTGGCAGGGCTGCACCTGCCCCCGCCCAGGACTCTCCTTCTATGGCAGATTCAGCTGCTTCAGGGGCTCAAGGAAACAGAAACAATATATAAATGTGGAACTCACTACAAAGGATTCTTAAAAGGCAAATAATATGGAATGACATTCATTCACCTAACATACACACTGGACACGTACTCTGTGTCAGACACAGGGCAGGGCACTGGGCAAACAAGAGTGTAAGGAAAATTGCTTGCCGTGGTATCCGCCTGCAGATGGAATGCAGGAATGTGAACAGACTTCATTTTTCACAGTCTCAAAACATTTTCATTTTTTTGTGCATATTTTTAAAATAACACAGAAATGCACAGATCACAAAAGCCCACCCCCAGCAGAAACCGGGGATGGGAGTCAGGCCGTTGAGAACCAAGTCTTGACGATCCCCCTGAATTCTCTTAAGCCCACCACTGGGAGGCGGGTGTTTCGAGAAGCCTCCCCCAGCTTCTGGTAGGTGCAGGCTTCCTTAGTTTGTGGCCACATCACTCTAATCTCTGCCTCTGTCTTCACATGGCTTCTCCTCTCTATGGGTTTGTTTCAAACTCCCTCTACCTCCTTTTTATAAAGATACATGTGATGGTATTTAGGTTGTCAGGTATTAGCAAAGATTATCCCACCAGGATATCCTCTCAAGATCCTAAATTTAATCCCATCTTTTCTCATATAAGGTAAGTTCCACTCTTTTGCCATTTAAGGTAACATTCACAGATTCTAGGAATTAGTAAGTGAATATATCTTAGGGGTACCTGTGTGATAACACTGGGCCCACCCAGATAAATCTTGATACTCTCCCCTTCTTGCTGCTGCTGCTGCTAAGTCACTTCAGTCATGTCCAACTCTGTGCAACCCCATAGACGGCAGCCCACCAGGCTCCCCCGTCCCTGGGATTCTCTAGGCAAGAACACTGGAGTGGGTTGCCAATTCCTTCTCCAATGCATGAAAGTGAAAAGTAAAAGTGAAGTCACTGAGTCGTGTCCAACTCTCAGTGACCCCATGGACTACAGCCTACCAGGCTCCTCCGTCCATGGGATTTTCCAGGCAAGAGTACTAGAGTGGGGTGCCATTGCCTTCTCCATCTCCCCTTCTTAAGGTCAGCTAAATAGCAACCTTCGTTTCATCTTCACTTTTAAGTCTCCATTGCCCAAGTCAGGTAACACACAGGTTCCCAGGATTAACATGTGAACATTATTCTGCCCATGAGAGATACAGCATAATTGTTACAGGCTGAAATGTGTTCCCCTTAACTACACATGTTGCTATCCTAATTCCTGGAACCTCGGAATATAGCTAGGTTTGGAGACAGGGTCTTTGGGAGGTGATTGAGTTAAAATGATGTCATTAGGATGAGCCCTAATCCAATATGGCTGGTGTACTTAAAAGAAGAGATGATGACACAGACATCCACATAGCAAAGAGCATGTGAAGGCACAGGGAGGAGACAGCCGTCTGTAAGTTAAGGAGAGAGACCTCAGAAGGAACCAACTCTGCCAACACTTAGATCTCTGCCTTCTAGCCTCCAGAACTGTAAAAAGATAAACTTCAATTGCTGAAGCTGCCTGGTCTGCAGTACTTTATGGTAGCCTGAGCAAACTAATATAGTAGCCCCATCAAGGGAGCTACTCCCCCACCATATTTGCAGGTTTCATACAAGTCCAAGAGGAAAGGGACTACACAAGCATGTATACAGGGGATGGGGCTCTGAGGGGTATCTTAGAATTCAGCCTAGTGCAGGTGGCCTTCCCCACTGACTCCTTTTGCCATGTTAGTCAGAATTTGGTTAACTTCTCTTGCTTGTCTCATTTTACCACGCCTTCTATTCCTTTCCCACTCACCTTTTATTTGTGTTTATTTTATTGGTCACTCAATTTTTATGTAACCTTAATTCTAGTTGCAGCTTCCCTCCTGGCTTAGCTGGTAAAGAATCCGCCTGCAATGCGGGAGACCTGGGTTCACTCACCAGGTTGGGAAGATCCCCTGGAGAAGGGGAAGGCTATCCACTCCAGTATTCTGGCCTGGAGAATTCCATGAACTGTATAGTCCATGGGGCTGCAAAGAGTCAGATACGACTGAGCGATTCAAGTTGGGATCAGGGTGGACTGGGAGTGAAGAGTGAGCAAAGTGTGGAGGATGAGGACTGTCTCTATCTAACAGCAGCAGAAACACGAGGGGGAAAAGAGGCACAATACTCTCTATCTGTCCTACATCCAATTTTTTTGAAAAGAAATGGAATAGAGAAATGTGAACAGACTTCATTTTTCACAGCCCCAAAACATTTTCATTTTCTATTGTGAATATTTTTAAAATAACAAAGTCTGGCTATGTCACATACATTTTTCTTTTAAATATATATTTGTATAGTTTACACATAGCTGAGAAAATCAGATTCTATTTCTACTCTCATTCTGCTTTCTTTAAAAAAATTATAATTGGGGTATATTTGCTTTACAATGTTGTCAGTTTCTGCTGTACAACGAAGTGAATCAGCTGTATATATGCATATAAGGTTGGCCAAAAAGTTCATTCAGGTTTTTCCATACGATGTTCTAGAATAAATCCCCTCCCTTTTGAGTCTCCCTCCCTTTTGAGTCTCCCGCCCACCTCCCCTCCATTCTTCGTTTTTGTGCATGTTAATGGGCCAGACCTGAACTTGTGCATTGCCTCATCCAGTTAAGAAATTGGTGGAACTCTGCAGCCAACATTGCTGAGAGCCTTACCAGCATCAAATGCCACCATCCCCACCCCATCAAACCTCTCCCAGGGGTGGGCACTGAGTGGCCTGAGTTAACCAGCATCATCTCCAAGTGATTGGTTTGGGACTGGGCATTTGTCCAGACACAAACTCACCAATGCTTGGCATTGCATGACCAAAGTGATCGTTTCACTGATAGTTTTACCTTAGTCCAGAGTAAAGCCCAGAGGGTTGTTCGCAGGTTTGATGACTGTCAGCAGTGTGCTGGTGAAGCCCAGAAATGGCTACAATCATTTTTTCCTCATGAGGGAGGGAAACCTGAGGATGTCACCAATGCACTGAGAAGGATATGCATAGAGAATCACAGAGAAATGGAGCAGGCACCCTGATTAAACTGTGCCAGTGGATTAGCCCCATCGCTGGCCTTTTCCATCATTTGAACTGCATTTCCAGCTACTTGCCGTTGACCAAGAATATCCTTACTAAAACCAGAGCCAGGCCCTGGGGATTCAGTGGTGAAGAAGACAGTGTCTACTCTCCTAAGCTTATTACGCTTTCAGGGAGAGAGGTAGATAATAAATAAGATCATATCAATCAAAATTTTGTGCTGTGAGTGATGCAGGACTTGAGACTTTCAATTAGGAGGCTTCTCTAGGGAGGAGATAGGAGAGTTGCGACCTGAAGAGTGAGAAGGAGCCAGCCCTGGGAAGATCTAGGGCAGAGTAAAGAGTTGATGCAAAGCTGTAAGATGGGAGCAAGCAGGGAAGATCTGGTAAAGGAAAAGTGGTCTCACAGGCTGCCCAATGCTGAGCAAGGGGGAGCGAATAAAACAAAGGGCAGAGGCCTTGCTTGTAGGCTATGCATGGAGCTGGGATATTACTCTCGGGGAGACTGGGAGCTATCTGGAGGATTTTGAGCAGAGGTATGGCATGCCTGATCGAAGATTTGTAGAGGAAACCTTCTAGCTGCTCTGTGTTGAAATGACTACAGAAGCAAGAAGAGTAGCCAATAGCAGTTAGAGGCAGCAGGCAAGAAGTGAAGCTGGTCCAGACCCAGGCAGTTGCAGGGAAGACAGTGAGAAGCAGAAAGATACAGGGAGTTTCATTTCTAGCACCCATTGGTGCTAGAAATTCTAGCACCTCAAGGCAGCCTGATGGTCCCCTGAAAGGACATGTCAACTGAAGGGCAAGGGGGTGAGCTGCTCTCCACCCAAATCCTGCATTTTCTGAGGGTTAACCTAAATGCATCTTTAATGGGCGGAACAGCAGGATGTATGTCAGATGAAGTGGAATGATGTCAGTGGTGAGAGGGAAAATATTTGGGGACAGGGGTGTCATACTATTAATGAAGCAGATATGTCTAGGAAACCACTTCTTTGGTTTTTCTCCATGACTTCCTTTACCATTGAGACCAAATTCACTTAAGTTCCTGGGTTAGGTTTTTGCCTCTCTCCTAAGACCACAATGGTGAGGATTCCAAATGAGCGGAAGGCACCAGAGGAGCACAGTGGCCATTTCTCGGCATGCCGAAGCTGTCTCCAAGCGGGCTGTTTCCTGTACACCAGTTGTCAGTTAACATAATTCATTAGTAGTGAAGTGAAGTCAATATGGTCAAGGACCCCATAAATTCTGATTGTAAACTAAACCTTCAATATAGCATTACACAGGATTCTACCTTTGCCTAACAAAGTGCCTGCTACGTCAGGCCTGCGTTATACAAGCATCAAGTCCAGCATTAAAAGCATACATGTATAATTCTGTGTCCAGTGGTGGTTTCAAGCTGTCTGCATCAGAGCACAACCTGTTTTAAGCATGTATTTCCCCTACCCTCCCGAGGTTCTGACTCAGGCCAGGGTTAGGTCTGGGCAGTAAATCCCACAAGGAGATTCCAGCGGTTTCTGTCTGAGCTCACAGCATATTTTACATCGCATACTTCTGTATATAAATACAATTGTGTGTAACCTGTACATTTGGATATGTAGATGTCTCAAATCTTCTTTGGAGTGGATATTATTAATGAGAACTAGCTGAACTCTCCAAAGCACAGGAAGCAGCTGGAATGACTACAGTTGACCCTTGAACCAATGAAGATTAGGGACTGGACCCTCCCTTCAGTGGAAAATCCTTTAACTCCACACTCCCCACCTGCGGTTCCCCATCTGCAGCTTCAACCAACCTGAGTGTTCAGCGCTGTAGTATTCACTACTGAGAAAATCCATGCATAAGTGGACCTATGCAGTCCAAACCCGTGTTGTCCAAGGGTCAACTGTACAACCAACAAGTGGCCTAGTGGACCAAAGAACAAGGCACTGGCATGAGGGGGTGGCATGCTGGGCATCGCCAGGAACTGACTTCCCCTGTCTAATAAAGTAGCCACAAGTATTTCCCAACCTCACTCCTCCAGTGGTATTTGAAGCCCATTCACTCCCAAATGAATTTTCTTAAGCCACAAGGCAAGAAGCTGCTGTCTTTCCCCCACTGCTCCACCAGTTCTCATGGGCCCATTGCAACCCTTCTTGTCTCAGCATCCCTCACAGCCCCACCCGCCTGAATATCTCTGGCCTACATTTCCTACACAAAAGCTTACTCTTGACAGTTTTGTTCATATCTGATATAGTATAAACAGAGAGGTAAACAAATGTAAAAAACTGAAGAAGTTAATATACTATTAATTGAAAGAGGAGACATCAAGGTGGCATTATGAACACTTTTTTAATGACAACAGATGGCAAATTTATACAAATCACAGGTTAGAATATAACGAATACAAAACCCATCCAGATAACAGTTAGAAAAGCATCACTTACAAAAGTAAATCTGATTCAAGTGGCTAAAGAACTCAAGCCCCCCCATTTTGATAATTACAGGCAGCTTTTAAGGTAGCACATCTAAACTCTGCCCCTTGTCAGGGCACTATTCAAGACTACAGCATATTCAGTGACTCTAAAGCTCCTAACACTTTTATCATCAAGGTCAGGACATCTGGTAACAGGTTCACTAAGCAAAAAAAAAAAAAAAAAAACAAGAATATGTGAACGTTCTTTGCAAACTGTAAGGTGCTGTGCAGATGTTAGCTATTGCTATTATTACTGTTCAGTGAGATTTCACTGAACTTGAGAAAAAGGAAGACTAGTCTGTGTAACTGACAAATATGACCTATAGAACATCTTCAAAGGAATGCAGATATTACTTTCAAATACACGTAGCAAACAAACAGGCAAGGAAAAGGGTGGCCAGGAGTGATGGTAAGCTGAGGAATTCCAGACTATTTTAATGAATATATAAAGGATTAATCTGTTCATCTGTTACATGTAATATATATCATTAGGATCCCAAAGTCCCTGAAAATAATTTATTTTCTCAGGTGACCCTTTTTCCCCTGCAAAAAGGAAAAAGAAATCTTGTCAAGTTATGAATACGCTGCTTTAGTCCAGCTCTTGCAAAAACAATCTTAAATGTTAGAGTAGAGTCTGAGTTAATAAATTTGTACTCTTCCGATAGAGCAGAGTGCCTGACAGTGGAGATATCTGCTGCTGACGTAACAAGTGACAATTTTATTTATAAAATGTGCCTAACAGTCTACAACTTCACTTGAGCATAAGTAAAAGAACAAACATGAACTTGTCTGGAGACAAGAAATATACACTAGATACATATAAAACAGGATATAAATTCTCATGTACCTTTCATCTTTCCTTGGGTACACTTATCTAACTGCTTTTACTGGTGTCCTTGGGTACACTAGCTGTATATATAAAATTTATATGAAAATGGAAAACACCAAACAAGTCAAGTAGTTGCTTTGGGGGCAAAGTTGATGAGATCTTTATGATGAAAATAGCCTTACAATATATTTCTGTTAGAGTCCCATGAAATGCAGGTTGGTTGTTGTTGTTGCTTTTAATGGAGGGTTTAAATTTCTTCAGTAACAACTCAAAAGTGAATTCACATGTAAAATGGGATCCACTTGAAGAGCTAATGACATCAGATGCATTCTACAGCAGACTATTTTTTAGCACAATGAGAAAAGAGATTATATTCTGGGGGGCAAAATGGGAGGTGAGGTGAGGTGAAGGTCATGTGTTAAATCAGTAGCCTGTACTGACACTTCAAGTTAAGACCCCTAATTGAGGTTATTCTTACAATCCATTTTCAAACAATAGTGAACATAGTCCTACCTTATAATATTTATATAAGGGCTCAATTGTAGCTTTTCTTTCTATACATCCTGAAGTATGTACATTGTACAAGAGGAAATCACTGAGACATCTTGAAAAATAAATCTATTTGTCATACACCGTATTATTTCAACAGCAGCAAACTAGTGAGTTAACAGTTAAAATCTTAAGAAAATATTAACCGGTTTGAAAGCAAGTTTTTATTGTAATAATTCCATATATCAACCTTAGCATCCAAGTCTAACTTTCAAATGCTTGGTACTAGTTCCAAGAGGAAATTACACTGCTTTTGCATGAATCCCTAGTTTAAATACTTGCAGGAAAACACCCATATTACCTACTCAGCAAATGTCTGAAATCAAACAAAATAATCCAACACTGGACATCAATATTTTAAAAATAGCATAAGATTTCAAAAGTACAAGAAAAACCTTGGCATTATAGAAAAAGAAATTAACTGGAAAAATTCTAAGTACAACAAGACATCTAAAGAGGGGACCATCTAGAAATCTACCTTATAGTACATTAGATTCAAACTGGAGTATTTGACAATTTCCTATTAAATTTGTACAATTGTATACCAAAACTGTAGTCTTTTTAAGAAACCATGTCCCGTTCAGAATAACTACTTAAGACATTTAAACTGAAAATAACATTTAACTATAAGCAGGAATAAAAAATAGTCCTACAATAATCATTTTGTTTTTTCTCGGCAATTAAATAAACACAAAAGGCTTCTTGGTTTTTATGCCTAACTACATCTCTGCTCCTTTAGTCCAATTCCACGACATCCGAAAGTAGAGGGGAACTAACAAAATCCGTGATGGCAAACACTCACAGCAAGGGCCATGGTATGAGGAATTATTAATGACAGAAATACATACAATGAAATATCTAGTTAAAAGAGTAAAGGTAGAATGTGCTGTTTAAGAAAACATCCAATAATCAGTCATCTGAAAAAACGCAAATAGACACCAGATAAAATTGGCAGATTCTGAACTTAAACCAAACTTTTACTGTGTATCAAACTAGCAATCAGAAATGCACACGGATGTAAACCAAAACAGTGGTTATCTCCAGGTGGCCACACTACAGGGAATTAACATTTTCTTCCCGTTTTAATACGCATTTTTCCCTGTGTGTTTTTAGATTACACACAAATAATACCAAGTGGTTGAAAAGCACACAGACCAAGGATACTAAAAAACAGGATCTTTTTCTATCAGAAAGGACCTCAAGGATTATCTATACATATCTGGGACATAACAGCACTGATTAAAAATTCCAAGAATACTTCCTGGGTGATAAAAATAATTGATTTTCATGATTGTTTACACTCTGTAAGTATGCAAAAATGAACATATTTAAATGTAAATTCTTTCATATACATTATTTAAAAGTAGGAAAAGCCGAGTTTACACAACCTCATAATTAAAGTATAAGTTCATTGTTGAGTGACAGAGCAAAGCAGACCATTGAAGAGCTTCTCTGAAAGGAGGAGGCTGGCCTGTAAGAGGCCTTTAGGGAGCAGGCCAGGTGCCCAGGCAGCTAGCTCTTTGCTTTGCTATCTGCATTCTTTAATAAACCCAGTCCTTTTACATGAATGGCTGTGATTCAGCCTAGTTTCCCCATGAAATAATGTAATGAAAGATTTCTATTGACTAGGGATTACTACTACTTTATGCAAAATTTCTCAGTGACACTCAGATTAATCCCAGTGTCCACAATTTAAGCAATTTTCAACAGGCATTTACAACCCAAAATCTAATGACTTGGTATTTTCATGATAGTCAGGAAAAGTGTTCCAGCGAAAAATAAAATTTAGATTTGCTCCACTATGTACATCTGAATACAACCAGAGCGTAAAACTCAAAACCAACTAAAAGACAAAATGCTGTAAAACATTTTTTTGTTGTAAGATAATCAAATTCTTCCCAGAATAATGCATAATTAATTTCACATACTTATTCATAACCAATTTAGCTTTTCCAAATTCTCATTTGCAAATGAGAGACTCAGACAATTAAAACTGATGATACAAGGCATTGTTTTAGAAGGACCAAAACTTACACTGGTCAAATGTGACTCAAGATTGATTTTAACAAGTTCTTTCAATTTTATTAAAATCATCAATATCCCAGATAGATTTACCATTAAAAAAATCAATTTAACACTATCAAAAGGTAATGTTCACTTTAATCTTGTTTGCCTTCACGCCACTGCCGTGAGCCTTCATTCCAGGCCACATAAACAAAGAGGGCCAGCACCACGTGGACGGCGACCACTGCAACAATAGCAGCATAAAAATAGCTGTCCCTATTGGACATCCCAAAGGCGCCTATCAAGAGAAAAAAGTTTCCATTTTATTCCAAAATATATAAAAATATAAAAATCAAAACATTATTTTTATTAGCTATATACTTATTGAACTAGTCAGGCAATTAAAAAGGAATACTCTGTGTGGTGATAAATCAAGTATTCATGTAAAGATGTGAATACCTTCTACACATGAAGAACATTATTTTCAATGAAAAAGACAATAAATCACTTCATCTAAGGACTCTGACATAATAAAGAGGACTTTATTTTCTCTTCCTTCCAATGTCTGCCAGCAAGGGTACATTCCCCCAGAGTCCTCCTCCCATGTCAACCAACTCTCACTCTCCAGGGGCTGTTAAAAGAAAGGATCTGCAAGCTATCGCACAGAAAACCATAAACCAGTACGATGTCAAACAAATCACTGAGTGATGAAAAATTCATTTCATGAAGATTCATTATGAGCAATGGGATTTTTGAAAAGCAAAACAGAAGCAAGTCAAATTAATATCCAGTTTACAGATATAAAGAGATCGTTGAGAGCATGGAATCTCATATATAGTTAAGGGTGAAAAGGTCTTGTTTTATGTCTAGGATTACCTTCAAAAACGTAAGATTTAGTTGTGAAATATAACCCAATAGGTACAGTGATCATTAAAGCTGTGAAGAACAGGAGCGTCTTCAGAGTGGATGCTAATGAACTTTCATTTCTGGAAAAAAGTAAACAAAGAGAAAATCAGAGCCTGCAAAGCCATTTCGAACTATTCTTGTGTTCGTAAATGCTATAAATACCCACAGAAAAGATGCTGGGAACCTTGCCCTTGTCTAGAAAACAGTGGCCAGAAAAAGAGCAGTGCCAGGGACTCAAAATTCGAATAGCCTAGAGATCCAGTGGCAGACCCAGTGTGAAAAGCAGTGTAAAGTGCAAAAGTGGTTTGGAATCTTCCAAGTGCTATGCAAATATACATGATTTACAGAATTCACAATGGAAGTAGTTAAGGCAGAAGATACACAGAAAACAACTAATGAGGTTCCTTCACAAAGCATCCTATCAGTGGCTAGCTGATACAGACAAGGTATGAGACTCTCCAAAGAAAAAGGAGCCCAGAGCAATCTGGATGCAGCTGAAGGAAACTCTGCTCAAATTTCTTTGTAATTAAGTAGCGAGAGTACAACTTAAATGGTCTTCACACACACAGCATGGATGCATTTAAAGTTTGATATCAAAACACTTTATGTTCCACGCATTCTATCGCTCATAGACTTATAAAATCAATGGAAATATTCCAATGGGAAAGTTTTGTTCCAGAATACAATAAAATGATTCTGAAGAATGCAATCAAGTTTCTAAAATCATACTATTAAAGAAAAACAAGTTAGATAAATGGCTACTTAAAACAGTAACAATGGGTAACATAAAAACATCCAATAAAGGAGAAATGATTTCACAAATGATGCTTATCAATTGGGAACCATTAAAATTAATTTTGACAATGATTCAGTAAATATCTATGTGAAAAATCAACAAGGCAGATTACACTGTTTTTATGTATATCAGCGGTCTGCCAAATAAGCTCTGAAAGGGCCCTTGCCTACTTCTGTAAATAAAGAGTAACTGGCATACAGCCACACCCACTTTTTTATGCATCACCTAAGACTCCAGGGAGATATAGAGACAGAGATTAGTAGTGGTGCCAGACCACATGACCCTCAAAATTCAAAATATTTACTATCTGGTCCTTTCCAGAAAATCTCTGCCAACAGTGTAGATGTATACTATTCCAATTATATTCAAAAGGTGTGCACATGAAAAAGGACTCCAGATTAATACACAATAATAAACTAACTTTCCCACTTTCAAATATTCCTTAATGTTGATTTGCCCACTTTTCAATAAGTAGATATTTGTCAGCATTGGCCCCATGCATCATCACAAATGATAACACTACTGACAGTGAAGCTGTAGTAAGCTTCCAGCAATCCTGGACACACACACACACACACACACACACACACACACCTCATCCATATCACCGTAACCATTACGTTTAAAAGCAATAAGTTTTTATCCTATGGGCTTTTACCCTGTAGATTAAAGGTCCCTTTTCCCTTAAATCTAACCACTCTCACACTACCTTGTCAGGGATAAAGAAATTTTCCTCTACTGTCTAGGTTCTTTGTGGCCGGTCTAAGAATTAAATGGAAATGAGACAGATTAACAGGTGAAAATCAAACAAAGTTTAATAACATGTATACATGGAAGAGACCCAGGAGAAATGAGTAATTTGCCAAATGGCCAAAACCCTCACCTTAAATATTGTCTTCAGGTAAAGACAAAAGAAGATGCTGTAGGTAGGGATTTGGGACTTCAAACAGGAAAAAGACGATACACATGGAGATGGAAAAGCAGATGTTTGGTCAACAAGTGTTTCCTAGGCCATGTAGAGTCTATGGGACCCAGAGTAGTCTCTGGTTTTTATGCCCTGCCCCTGACCCCACCACACCTAGCCCATATTCTTTGCAAATATCTCTGGTGATAGCTCTCTTCCAGGATTTTCAGGCAATTAAGGGGAAGGTTAAAGTTTCTTCCTGAGTGTCTGGGGCCTTGATGGTTTTCAGTTTGAAATAATCTGCACATCAAAGAGATATTTTGGGGCAGCAAGTGTTGCTCCTCTATAACCTTAACACATGTCTAAATTTATGTTCATAGTCAACACTTGAACTTAATTCTTCCTGGTAATCCTCAGCAAGAGGTTCCAGTTTTTTATCTACATCTCTATGAAGAATATAGCCCAGCCATCAAGGTCTTTACAAAATAATAAGCTGCCTTCCTCCAGGCAGCTTTCCTGATTATGCCAACTGGAATGATTCACTGCTCTGGAACTCAACCACACTTACTTCATGCCTGTTATTATAGCACTTAACATGACAGCTTGTGTCCCAGACAGTCCTGCACACAGAAAATCCAGGCAAAGCAATTCTTATAACTGTGTATACCATTACAGGGGGGAGGCTTCTGGCAGCCCAGAAAGAAAGGGAACATCTTAAGTTTACACCAATGGTCTACGAACTTTTTTGACTGTGTGATCCATCATTAAAGTTTTGAGCACATACCCCCATATAGGCATAATGATTTTTAACTAAATTATCTATACACTATAGATAGTGTATATTAGTCTATATTAGTCATGGAGTCTTTAAAATATAAAAACAAGGAGAAACAGATACTAAAAATGTTAAAGTTTAAAAAAAATTATGTAGAAATCTGTTTTCTTTCCATACTTCAAGGAAACATCTTTTAATACATCTCACTTTAGAGATCACTGAGATACACAATTCTCATCTAATATACCCAAACTTCCTTACATTGTTCAAAGTTTAATAAAATAGAACATTTTTTAGAAAATTTATCTTCATCAAGAATGAGTGTCTGCAGTTCTATAAAAATACAAAAAAATCATGTCCACAGAAAACAAAAAACACTAATTTGAAAAGATACATGCACTCTCGGGTTCACAGCAGGATTATTTACAATTGCCAAGATACAGAAGCAACCCAAGTGTCCATCAACAGATGAACAAAGGAGATGCAATACACACACACATGCATAATACATACAATGGAATACTACTCAGTCATAAAAAAGAATAAATGTGCCATTTCCAGCAACATGGACAGACTTCAAGGACATTATACTAAGTGAAATAAGCCAGGCAGAGAAACGTAAATACTGTATGATATCGTTTATATGTGGAATCTAAAAAATACAACAAACCAGGGAATGTAACAAAAAGAACCAGAATCACAGATAAAGAGAACAAACAGCGATTACCAGTGGGGAGGGTTCAGAGGGGCAATATAGGGGAAGGGGAGTGTGAGGCACAAAATATTGTGGAGACAGGACACAAGGATGTATTGTACAATACAGGGAATATAGCCAAAATTCTGCAGTAACTATAAATGGAGTGTAACCTTTAAAAATTGTGTAGAAAAATTTAAAAATGCATACATACATACAAGAAGTCAGTATTTGGCCAATTCTTTTGTGGACCGACCCCCCAAAAAAACTTGGCCTTCACAGTGTTTGTGTTTTTGGTGTGCAAAGTTCAGATCATCTAATCTGATAAAGAAACAAAGCTTGAGAATCTAGAGAAAGGGAAGGTTAACCAGTTGTCTGTTCTTTAGATTATCTCTTGAATATCAATTATCTGGCCTGACTTTGAGAAAAGTTTATCACTGAAAAGAGAATATAATATCATAAGAATGTTTTAAAGCACACAAAATCACTTACGATCCCACCACCCAAACACAGTTTTTTCTGCATGTTAATTTCTAACCCTACACATTCTACATAGAGCAATCTCAACAACTTGCTGCTTGTCTTCAATTCCTTCTTACCTCTCTATCTTAAGCCCCCAAAATTTGACTTTCAGTCTCTCAAATACAGGACTAAGAACAAAGTTAAGCATACAAACTTTTGAAAACTAGTTTTCAAACTTCCTCCAGTGTTTATATGACATTTTCTCCTTGGCTTCCAGCCACAGCCCACTACAGCCGGTAGTTTTGCTGGCACAAGCCAACTTGGGTGTAACCCGGTGAGGTATTCCAAAACAAAGCAACTGAGGTTATTCAACTAATTTCTCCTATGTGTCTCTGATTGAGCCTTCTTAGAAAGGAAGAATTCGAACATTTAGAGTTAGAACTAGCCTCACAAATAATTGAGGATTGTGCCCCCACTCTGAGAACCATCTAGAGTTTACCCACTTCAGATAAACTTCTGCAGGAAACACTAAGCAGATGAAGCTTACCATGTTCCCCTTTATGGCAAGGCCTATACTGCAACTAGATTTCACTGCAAATTCCATGCAGAAACACTAAAATCAGTCTAGGAGGGGTACACTGTATTTTAAGCATACTTAATATAAATATTTGTTGGAGGCCTCACTAATGAACAGTAATTAAAAAAAAAAACCACCTACATAGCCATTGTGAGAGTTAAAAAGATCACGGGGTCGCCAAAGATAGGACAACTGCTAGCTTTCAACACTTACTAATTGTGCGAGGCAATCCAGTGATCTTGCGCAAGCCAATATCCTGAGTCAACTTCATTGTTTTTAAACGAGTAGCAAACTAAGCACTTTTAAAATTCTGATAATGTATGTAATAAAGCGGGTAAAGAACCTGCCTGCAAGGCAGGAGACACAGGAGACATGGGATCCATGGTCGGGAAGATCTCCTAGAGAAAGGAAATGGCAACCCACTCCAGTACTTCTTGAATGGAAAATCCCATGGACAGAGGAGCATGGCGGGCCACAGTCCATGGGTCGCAAAGAGTCAGACACGACTGAGTGACTTACACACAGGCATGTAACAAAGCACCTAAGCTGGGCCTGGCGCACACATGCTGAATGGTAGCTAAATCCCTTCCCACCCTCTGACCTCTAGAGGTATCATGGGCCAGGCTAGTCCACCAGGACCACCTGTTCTTTCCTCAGGTTCCTTCTACTCAGCCACCAGCCCCCATCCTACTGACTCCCTGAGTAAAGTAGACTCAAACCCGGGGCGGCCCTTTGTCCCTTCCATTCGTTCACTCATGCAGCAAACATTTATTAAGCCCTGACGATGTGGGCCCTAAAGGGGACCCGGAGATGGAGAAGGCCCGGTTCCTGTCCTCAGGGAGCTCACCCTGCAGTGGGGAGAAAGGCTGCAGACAGCAAGATCGCAATACAGACAACAGAGAAAGAAGTGCTAGGCCAGAAACAAGAGCTGAATAACCCGCCCACCTAGCCACCATGACCCCAGGTCCCTCGTTCCCGAGGGAAGGGTAGGGGCCCGGCGTGCAGACGATGCAGGCCCCAACCTGCTTCCCCTTCCTCCGCTAGCCCGCAGCCCCAGCCCGGAGGGCCCAGACCTCATGCCCACCCACCGGTCGGCCCGGGCTTTGCCTCTCGCCCCGCTCCCGGCCTGGGCCAGTCCGCCTGGTGCTCTAGGGCCCCGCCTGACTCCGGCTCACTCCGGACTACCTGAAGTCAGACGGCTGCAGCGCGTTCAGCGCCGCTTTATCAAGGCGCTCCATGGCGTCGCCACGGTCACAGCTCAGACGCTCAGACGCCGGCTGGGCTCCGCAATCGCGCTCGGCCGGCTAGGCAGGCGACCGGTACAGGCGGGCCACGCCGGAAGTGCCGGCGAGTGCCGGGCTGTGGGCCGCAGCGCGCAGGCGCGGCGCCCAGGTGACGCCCGGTGGCGGCGGCGGCGGCGGCGGCGGGCGCAGGCGCGGTTGGGAGCCTGCGTGTGACTTACCGGCCAGGGCTGCGGGGCGTACGCCCTGCCAGGAGCGGCCTGCGCTCCAGGAGCAGGCCGGGCGAGTAGCCCAGCCACTCCACGTTGAGCCGGGACTTGCCTCGCAGCATTGTCCTCCGGGGAGGGCGGTGCTGCGGCCGCCCCCTGAGCGCGCGCGAGCAGCTCTCGTCTCCGTTCCGGCCCCTGCCGCAGATCTGTGGTTGCGAGACGGCTGGAACAGATGATCTGCGAGAAAGGACGACCGGGAGGACGACTGGGGTGCTAGGCAACCAAGCAGTTTCCGACGACAACAACAACACAAAAAAGCAGTGCACATTATTCCCCAGCCCTTGAGTAAACGCCTCATTAATTATTGCCCGCAGTGAAAGTCCAGCCTTGAGAAGCTGGGAGGGGTTAGTTTAGCACTCACCCGAGTCTGTCAAGCTAGGGAATGTCAGCGCTGAAAGAGCTCTTGCTGAGAGTGACTGTTCCAGGCCAGACGCTGGTGATCCTAACTTCCACTTAAAGTTAAAAACATATTTTGCAGCTGCTCAGAAAGCTGCCAATGAGACAACAGGGACTCAAATAGTAAGGGACAGATGGGCCTCCAGGGCTGAACAACTGGAGAGAAGTATAAACGAAAAGGGTGCATGAGCCTAGGGTCAGGCTTGACAAAATTAGGTTGCCGCTGGCTGCTAATAAGAGGACAGCCCTTACATGGTCAACGCCTGGAAAAGGCCGCTGACCACACATCTATTTTCTGCACCGCATGGATACAAAGACCGCATCTGAAATCATGACTAAACCAACAGCTTAGAGCGCCTTAGGGTCCATGGACTGGAAAGCAGGAAGCCCGGGTTTGTGTTCTAATTACTAAAATTGTAATCACTCTCTGGGCTTTATTTAGACCCTTGGGGTTGTAAGAACCGCCTAATGCCAGAACTACAGTAGTAGTAGAGAGACTCTAGCTTGTGGGTTGACAAACTGTGGCCAGTCTGCCAAATACCTACAGCATGTCTGCCACCTGTTTTTCTACAAGATGTGTGTTAAGAATGGTTTCTCCACTTTCAGATGGTTAAAAAAATCAAAAGAAGAATAGTATTTCACTACATGTTAAGATTATATGAAATTCGGGTGTCAGTGTCCATTAATAAAATTTTATTGGAACTCAGCCATGCTCATTCTTTTGTATTGCCTATGGCGGCTTTCATGTTACAATGACAGCATTGTGTAGTTGTTTGTGACAGAGACTGAGCCACAGAGCCTAATGTATTTACTATCTGTCCCTTTCCAGGGAAAGTGTGAGGACCCTTGATCTAGCTAATCACCTTGGGACGAGGTTCCTGAAACCCTAGGGATCCAAAATGTAGTAAAGGGGGCCCTCTCCGGCATAAACCACAGCAGGATCCTCTATGACCCACCTCCCAGAATATTGGAAATAAAAGCAAAATAAACAAATGGGACCCAATTAAAATTAAAAGCTTCTGCACAACAAAGGAAACTATAACCAAGGTGAAAAGACAGCCTTCAGAATGGGAGAAAATAATAGCAAATGAAGCAATTGACAAAGAATTAATCTCAAAAATACACAAGCAACTCCTGCAGCTCAACTCCAGAAAAATAAATGACCCAATCAAAAAATGGGCCAAAGATCTAAACAGACATTTCTCCGAAGAAGACATACAGATGGCTAACAAACACATGAAAAGATGCTCAACATCACTCATTATCAGAGGAATGCAAATCAAAACCACAATGAGGTACCATTTCACACCAGTCAGAATGGCTGCTATCCAAAAGTCTACAAGCAATAAATGCTGGAGAGGATGTGGAGAAAAGGGAACCCTCTTACACTGTTGGTGGGAATGCAAACTAGTACAGCCACTATGGAGAACAGTGTGGCGGTTCCTTAAAAAACTGGAAATAGAACTGTCATATGACCCAGCAATCCCCCTGCTGGGCATACACACTGAGGAAACCAGAATTGAAAGAGATACGTGTACCCCAATGTTCATCGCAGCACTGTTTATAATAGCCAGGACATGGAAGCAACCTAGATGTCCATCAGCAGATGAATGGATAAGAAAGCTGTGGTACATATACACAATGGAATATTCAGTTCAGTTCAGTTCAGTTCACTTCAGTCGCTCAGTCATGTCCAACTCTTTGCAACCCCATGAATCGCAGCATGCCAGGCCTCCCTGTCCATCACCATCTCCCGGAGTTCACTCAGACTCACGTCCATCGAGTCCGCGATGCCATCCAGCCATCTCATCCTCGGTCATCCCCTTCTCCTCCCGCCCCCAATCCCTCCCAGCATCAGAGTCTTTTCCAATGAGTCAGCTCTTCGCATGAGTGTCCAAAGTACTGGAGCTTCAGCTTTAGCATCATTCCTTCCAAAGAAATCCCAGGGTTGGTCTCCTTCAGAATGGACTGGTTGGATCTCCTTGCAGTCCAAGGGACTCTCAAGCATCTTCTCCAACACCACAGTTCAAAAGCAACAATTCTTCGGTGCTCAGCCTTCTTCACAGTCCAACTCTCACATCCATACATGACCACAGGAAAAACCATAGCCTTGACTAGACGGACCTTAGTCGGCAAAGTAATGTCCCTGCTTTTGAATATGCTCTCTAGGTTGGTCATAACTTTTCTTCCAAGGAGTAAGTGTCTTTTAATTTCATGGCTACAGTCACCATCTGCAGTGATTTTTCAGCCATTAAAAAGAATACATTTGAATCAGTTCTAATGAGGTGAATGAAACTGGAGCCTATTAAACAGAGTGAAGTAAGCCAGAAAGAAAAACACCAATACAGTATACTAACGCATATGTATGGAATTTAGAAAGATGATAACGATAACCCTATAGGCGAGACAGCAAAAGAGACACAGATGTATAGAACAGTTTTTTGGACTCTGTGGGAGAGGGCAAGGGTGGGATGATTTGGGAGAATGGCATTCAAACATGTATAATATCATATGTGAAACAAATTGCCAGTCCAGGTTCGATGCATGTTACAGGATGCTCAGGGCTGGTGCACTGGGATGACCCAGAGGGATGGTATGGGGAGGAAGGTGGGAGGGGGGTTCAGGATGGGGAACACGTGTACACCTGTGGCAGATTCATGTTGATGTATGGCAAAACCAATACAATATTTAAAGTAATTAGCCTCCAATTAAAATAAATTTATATTTTAAAAATGTAGTAAAGGGGGTCCTGACAATTTTTAATATTTTTAAAAACCTAATGAATTGAATGTATTTACTCACCATAAGAGATCAATATCTACTTAAAAACATCACCTTCCTTTTGATTTTTGGCACTAATTATATCACATTGATGAGGTAATCTTAGTTAACTCATGAGTAAATGCACAAATCATTACTAAAATAAAATAAACTCTCCTATATTTAGCCAACTAAATCTTTTAAAACTGAGAATGAATGCAAGGGGGAGGGATATTTGCTTTTCAACTTTGCATATCTCCGATGCCAGGACTTCCTTGGTGGCTCAGTGATAAAGAATCCACCTGCCAATGCAGGAGACTCAGGTTCAATCCCTGGGTCGGGAAGATCCACTGAAGAAGGAAATGGCCACGCACTCCAGTATTCTTGCCTTGGAAATCCCATGGCCAGAGGAGCCTGGCGGGCCATAGTGATAGGGTCGTAAAGAGTCGGACATGACTTATCGACTAAACAGAAACAATCTACTCCAGTATGACCTAATTAAGGTATGACTCCGGTATTACTGTAATTTAAAAATCACAATGACCCTATTTCCAAGTAAAGTCACATTCTGAGGGGTTAGGAGTTCAACATACAAACTTGGGATGAAGGGGGCACACAATTCAGCCCATAACGGTATTCTAAGCTCCTCTTTGTACAGATGAGGAAACTGGTCTGGAAGGGACTTGTCAGAAGTCACACATTTATCTAATGGAACGTCACTCAAGTCCTGTCTCCCAGGCTGGCACATTAGCAGTCTCTGGGGCAGTTGTGTGATAACTCAGGCAACAACTATTCATAAATACGATTTGAGGTGGGACAAAATGCCTGGCTAATCTTACTAGCATATTGGTGTTTTATATAAGCTAAACCTCTGTACCTCTTTTTCTTGCTGACTTTTACACTCTACCAATATTTACTGTGAGCTCATCTCACAGTAGATGGAGAAAGAACTTGTAGCATAAACTCAGAAACTGTAAGAGAAAGATAGAAATTAGCCAGCCCCCTGGCCACTCAGGAAAGGCCTGAAACCTCCTACCTGCAGCAGCTGCTAAAGAGCTGGAGGGCAGTGGAGCCCAAACAGAGCTGTTGCCATGAGACTGAAATGGTATGTCAAGTGGTATGGTCATTACAGAGGCATCAGTAAGTAAAGCTTCTGTTGTTCACTCTGAGAATCAGAAAATGATTCTCAAACGGAAAGAGCCCCTTTCATTTTTGTTGAAAAAAGTGAGAGCTGAAGTTGGGAAATGACTTACTACAAATTCACTGGATCAGTGATGGGATTAGAGAATTCATAAGTTCCTAATTCTTCAGTGTAATAATATTTTTTACACGGTATTGTTTTATATTCTGTAGTATAAAACCAGTGACATGGAAAGTATACACAAAAAGTCCAATTTGACAACAACCTCCAGTTTGCTTTACTAACTGACTCAAAATCATAACACTCCCCTCCCCCAACAAGTCCCCCTTTGGGTAGCCCGAACTGGGGTTGCAGAGAAATGGCCATACTTGAAACACCAACTGATACTTTCTGAAGTGGTCCTTGCAGAAAGTGGCATTTTAAAAACTAAGCCGTGAAGGAAATAGAAATAAGCTCTACCACACAATCAACGAAACTCATGCTTAAAGAGAGAGAGAGTAACTCTGGCTTTTTTATAATGTGGGTACGATTTGTATTTTCTTAAAAATACAAATTGGTGAAATATGCCCCCTGGTGAAAAAAAATATAAATAAGGGGTTTTGGCTGGGAGTTGTTTTAGTAACAATCTCCTCTGTCAGGACCCCTTGTGCAATGAAACGCAAGAGTTTGTGGTTGTTGTTGTTTTATTTGTTGCTGTCTCTGGCAACAGAGAATTAACTAATTTATTTAACAAATGAATATTCATTGGAGGGACCGGTGCTGAAGCTAAAGCTCCAATACTTCAGCCACCTGATGCAAATAACTGACTCACTGGAAAAGGGCCTGAGGCTGGGAAAGATTGAAGGTGGGAGGAGAAGGGGAAGACAGAGGATGAGATGGTTGGATGGCATCACCAACTCGATGGACATGAGTTTGAGCAAGCTCCGGGAGTTGGTGATGGACAGGGAAGCCTGGCATGCTGCAGTCCACGGTGTCGCAAGGGGTCAGACACGACTGAGCAACTGAACTGAACTGATTTAACAAATGCTTATTAATGAAATGCAAGTTTTACTCAAGAATGAGCATTTTTTCTTGAATCCTGCCTCTTTCTATTATTTCATCTCACTCTACTTCTGCCACCACCATTGCCCTAAGCATAAGTCCAGTGGTTCCTTTTGCTGTGTGTATTCACTGATCCCTGCAATTTATATTCCCATGTCATAGGTGGAAAAACTGAGGCTAAGGAAAATTGTGGAGTTGAGTAAAGATCTCACAGCACCCATTGTCCCCTACTATCATTCCATTTCCCTAAAATGTACCTCAGGCAACTTCTTCTAGGTCTACTGCTGGAGGACTAAGCTCAGATCCAGAGCTAGTGCAGGGACCTGCTTCTGCAGTCAAGAAATGCTTGGAGTTTGTAGCTGAGGATCCTTTTCACCCACGTGACCCCATGGGATTTGGAGCCCAGGAGTTGAGACCTACATTCCACTAAGCCCAGCTTGTGGACATTCTGGCAAAATGGAAGTAAACAGTGGGGATCGGTGTAACAGCCCCACGGCCTACCTAGTGTGGTGCAGGGTCAATCCAGGGAGCTGCATCCTTCGCATATCGTGTGCTTGTTACTAGGAGAGGAACCCCGGCCCGTGAGGGGCGGCAGGGCCACAGTTGCCAAAGCCAAGTGAAGAATTCTGGCCCCAGGGCTTTCCAGATGAGCTTGCCACCAAAGGCTGTGCTATGGGAAAGGGGACTGGACAGTGGCACCCTGAGAGTTGACGTGACAGGGTCACAGCCCACAATATACACACATTGTGCCCAACGAGTGCCAGGCTGAGAGCAGGCACTCATTGGTTGAATGAAGAAGCAACTGCTAATACCAAGACTGCCAGACTGTGGCTCACTGAGACTCTGAAGTTCAGCAATACAGTCATGGCAGAGCTCACGGGCCAAGACTTCAAGGTCAAGTTGCCACATGGTCTACTCCTGCACCAGGTGGACAGGCGGGAATGGGTGGGGCACGGCTCCCCTCCCAGCTCTGGCAACTCTGATTGGCCTGTAGGCTCCTTCTGCACCTCGCAGGAGGCCTGCTTCTGCCCTGCCCAGCAGGCCAGGGCAGGCCCTGGAAGAGTGGGAAGCCCCGTCCACCAGAAAACCCCACCCACTGCCCCTGGAAGCCAGTGGAGTCTAGGGCAGGTGCAGTGTGTATTCCAGGTGGTCAAGTAGGGGCTCTGGGGTCTCTTGTTACCCCAGGCAGGCACACCCAGCCCAAGCTGCACTCCCAATATTCGTCCAATACAATTAATACATAACTGATGAATGAGTGAGTGAGTGAGAGACACCCAAGGAAAAACCAAAAGTTCTAGGCAGCTTCACAAGGCAGAAGAGCTATAAGTTTTGTTTCGGGATTTTGCTTTTTCTTTTTTGTTGTTTTGTTTTCTTGTTCTCTGTTTTGTTTTTCTTTTACTGAGATTTAATTGACATGAAAGTGAAAGTCGCTCAGTCGTATCTGACTCTTTGCAACCCCATGGACTATACAGTCCATGGAATTCTCCGTGCCAAAATACTGGAGTGAGTAGCCGTTCTCTTCTCCAGGGGATCTTCCCAACCCAGGGATAGAACATAGAACATTATTTGAGTTTAAGGGGTACACGGTAATGATTCGTGTTCTTTGTTTTTACTTGTTCTTTTTCTGTGATTTGGTTGGAAAAGTTACAAAAACTGGAGAAAGGAAAAGTACTGCAGAAACGGCTAAATGAAGCCCAGGAGAAGCAAGACATGGAGGAGCTGGTGATTTAGGCACAATGGAAAATACACAATAAGAGAGGAAGAAGGAGATGGATGACCACGTGTGGCCTTGGCCTTCCTGGCTGAGCCATTCTAGGCATGGTCCTGGGAAGAAGACTCTGCCTCCCAGGAGGGCAGGCTGAGGGATGTGCCGGTGTGTACGTGTCTATGGGCTGTAGGTGTGGGCTAGCTTGTATACATTGCTGGGAAAATTGGGTTAAAAACAAACTTCCCTCCAGGCCAAGAGACATTTCCAGAAAGGTAGAAAAAGAAAACTTTATTGTCATTGAATAAGCAAGAAACCAGAGTAGGCTGCACCTTCTAGGGACTGCAAAGACAGAAACCTCAGTTGGGCTAAGTGGGCTAGGATACAAACCATACCATTCTTAGGTTTAACAATTCGGAGTCATGTGACAGCCAATGGCAGGATGTTATCTTCCCTGATAATTATGTTGCAAGGATTTGGCTTCAAGACCCTCAAAGAAATTCCTGAGTTGTGAGACTCGCAAGAGGCATCTTTAGTCATTAAAAACATGTCTATATTAAAACCTTTGCTGGCTCCTTTAGCTCCCAGGTCAGGGCCAGCCCCACATAGCCCCAGCGCATCCATCTCTCCAGTGTGCTTCCCTCTCCCCATTCATTTCCCCTGCTCATGCCCCCCAGCTCCCTCTTGCTCCTACACCCACACCTTGGACCACTTTACAGGACATCCAAAACAACTCAGTCATGAATCGAATCCTTCCGTGTCCCCACCTGAAGTGACACTGCCCCCATTTCTGCCACCTGCCAAGTCCCATTTCTCCTTTCAGTATTCCCTATGGCACCTTCAGCCTACATGATAGTTTTCTAATCTTGCTATAGACGAAAACTTTTGACTACTATCAAGCCATCAGCCACTATGGCCACCTCAAACATGTGCCCTGAGGGGAATTCAAGATGGAGAATAATAGTATACGGGTCCTAGATAAGAGTGTATCTAACGAAGAATTTCGAGGAGCCCAGACTTCCCATACATAGAAAAGTACTAAATTTATTAACTTGAGAGGTCTGGTTTTTGTGATTAGCACTAATCTTCTGGTGTTCAACTACACTTTTTTTTTTTCCAGCAAAAATTCCTACCTATCCGGGCTCGTCCCTCACTTCTTTGGAACAGTTCCTGTGAGCTGAGAGGCTGTTTTACAGGCTATAGTCCTCAGTAAGGCCCCCAAATAACATAACTTTGCAGCTTTTAAGTCACACTATTTTTTTCAGTTGACATCTTCTATCACCTATTAGTGTCCTTGGACTTCTAGTCATCCCACTAGGCTCTGTTCTAGTGGGGGAGAGGAGAACATGACTGGTGGCTTTTTCATCTCTCTACTGCCATGCCACAGGGGCTTGAACAGATGCCTGCAATCAGAGCTGCACTGAAAATCTTGCAAGACCCACTTGTCTGGCTTCACCCCTCCCACCCTCTTTCTGCTTCTTTGCTCCCTAAACTGTGCCATGAGATTACTACAGCCCAAAGAATAAGAATTTACAAGATGTATTCTTGAAACAATTCCCTTGGGTCCTTAGAAATGTGTAAGGACCAAGTTTCGTGCCTCCCCATGCTGCCTCCCTGCCTCCCTGCCTCCCACCCTCCGTGCTCTGAGCACCCCATTCTGTAAAGCCCTAGGGAATCTAGGTTTTCTTGCAAGGAATTATGTCCAGCACCCCCTTGTGGTGGGCAAGCCAATACTTTGGGCCTGAGGAAGCCAGAAGGGGTGAGAGAAGAGCCAGCTTCCTGGAAAGACCTATCGAGGCAGATCTGTCCATAGCCTTGTCAACCAAGAAAGCAGAAGTTTGCATTACAAAATAGCCCCTCCTTTGGAAATCCTGATTTGGAGAAGTTGTATGCTCAGTCGTCTGATTTCACGTCAGGCAGAGATCCCACTGCAGGACAAAAATAGAACTTTTACCTGGAAAGTTCTGCACCAATAAGGCAGCCCAGCAGCAATCTGCCACCCACTTTCCAGGAGCCACTTTGGTATGGGTGTCTCCTGCTTTGTCTGGACACATCAGGCTTCCACCTGTCACAGAGCCTGGCCAAGACAGCTACCCTTCCTATCTTCTCTCTCAAAAAGACCCTGAGCCCTGTGAGACAAATTGGAGCAAACACTGCCTCTGAGAACATGTGAGGCAATGGAGGCTCACACCACCACAAAAGCGATCCTTCTGGAACTGCTGACTGTCAAGTGCCAAGAGCTCAGTCGCTACGTCATGTCCAACTCTTTGACCTCATGGACTGTAGCTGCCAGGCTCCTCTGTCCATGGGATTCTGCAGGCAAGGATATTGAAGTGGGTTGTCATTTCCTCCTCCAGGGGATCTTCCCCACCAAGGGATCAAACCCAGGTGGATTCTTACCACTGTGCCACCTGGAAAGCCAAGTGCTCATCCAGCCTGTATTTTCCCTTCCAGAAACAAGGAGCTCAGTGCTTCCTAAGATGTCCCCAATTTTTTTCTTGCCTCCATAAGTAGCCTGTAGATGACACAGGTCAGCCTAACCATGTCCTCCCCTGTGCAGATGGTAGCCTCCCATTAACCTTGCCAACACTTACTGGTGACCACGTTTCACTGCCAAAACACAGTCATCTCACTGTCGACAGGGCCTTAAATCGTCTCTCTGCAGGTCTTCTCTGTCCTGTCCTGGCTGGATTTTTAGAACCAAATGTCTGCACCCACATTGGTCACTGTGGCATCTCAACTCTGTGTCCACAAGGTAGACACACAGGATCCAGTGGAAAAACAGCTGGGTTACAGTGGAAAGAACTAGATTTGATATGGCAGAAACCAACACAACATTGTAAAGCAGTTACCCCCCTGCCCCAATTAAAAATACATTTTTTAAAAAATGAGCTAGAATTAAAGCCAAGGACCTGGACTTGAATCTGAGTTCCTCTTTCACTTCCTAGCTATGGGACCACACACAAGTCAATGTCCCTTTCTGGACGTCCATTTACTTCATCTGGAAATGGTTTGTTATGAGGATTTGATGACCAAGCAGGTGTAGTAGTCACTGGATAGACTGTAAAGACCTGATGTGGTACAGTTCAGTTCAGTCACTCAGCCGTGTCCAACTCTTTGTGACCCCATGGACTGCAGCACGCCAGGCCTCCCTGTCCATCACCAGCTCCCAGAGTTTACTCAAATGCATGTCCATTGAGTCGGTGATGCCAGCCAACCATCTCACCCTCTGTCGTCCCCTTCTCCTCCTGTTTTTAATCTTTCCCAGCATCAGGGTCTTTTCAAATGAGTCAGTTCTTTGCATCAAGTGGCCAAAGTATTGGAGTTTCAGCTCCTGAGGTGATACAGGAGACTGATAACTGGGCTGGGGGTGGGGGCAAAAAGAACTGGGGACCACATATGACTCTGTGTGGGACTCCTATGTGCCCCTGAGCAAGCCACTTCACTTCCCCATCGGTCAATGTCAGAAAGAGATGTGGGTGGGACTAAAGGCATGTCTCATTGGCTTTCCAGGATCTGTGAATAAAGGATGGTTGAAGAATTGGCTGTTCTTTGAGAGTGGAAGTTCTTTTCTAAGAGCCAAGACATTTTTTGTTCCACAGACATCTTTGTGATCTGCCACACGAGAAGGATCCCCAGGATGAAATGCAGGAAGCCGCTTCAAAGGAATGAGAGCAGAGAGTCAGTGCAGTGGGTGGTGCGCCTCGCACACAGGTGTCACCTGAGGCATGGCTGCAGGAACAGGCCATGGCCCCCCGGGGCAGAGGTGGCCGGGAGGAGCTCTGTCTTCAGGTGTTTGGAGGGCTTTCACAGGGAAGGGAAAGGAAACGAGCAGTGAGTACAAAGCAGAGTGGGTAGGGAATTAGGATCCCCAGGCAGAAACCACAGAAGGTTGCTTCCTCTCATTCTCAAGAATTGCTTTCTGCCCGTGGGACTCTTAAAGCTGTTGCACGTAAGCATCTGCCCCCTTAGTGCCCTCTCACCCTGAGAAGAAGGTGGGAGTGGAAGGTGGATGCTCTTAGAGGACTAGTCCCTTCCTCCCCACATCAGATGACTTTATGTTGTCTGAGCCTTTGGTGAGATCAGGCATATTTTTTATAGCACCTACTACAGATTTGTGTACACAGTTGGGCTTAGCTGAATGAGTGAATGAATCTTTCTTTCTGCATCTAACAGGAAAGGCCTGTAATGGGGTGTTATCTTTGGCTCCTGACATCGGGGGCAATGATGGTGTCCCACAGTAAAACATTTTTATGTGTAAATATCACTTAAGTCTGCACAGTGGTTGTCAAACAGTGAGGCCCTGACAGAATCCAGTGCACCAACCTGGAAACATTTTTATGGTAATCATTTTCCTACAGAACTCAGAGCTTCAAAAGGAGGGCATTCAGATACTCCCCTGGAAGGTTGCAACTGGAAGGAAATTGCAAGGTCACAGAATCCAACCCTTTCATTTCCCAGATGGTGAAGCCAAGTCACCAGCCGTGGACAGAGGGGTGGGGAATGTCTTTCCTGCCCCAAGCCCTGGCGCATAGTGGGAATTTACCAGAGCCTCGCTGCTTGCCTGCTTGATGGCAAGCCCACCAGGGCAATGGGCCCAGAGATCAAATTTCACCACCACCCTGGAGAGGCACTGGGGCCCAATTTAGATGCAAAGGTGGCTGCAGGTAAGATGACAGTATAGACAGGAACTGGAAATGAGATTGTGTGGACAAAGGGGAAAGAGCAGGAAAGGAGGCATAAAAGAAAGGACGAGGGAGGCTCCTCTGGAGAAGATCACCCTATGGGTCCCTGTGATGTGACAGGACCAAGAACACCAGCCTGTACCTCCCTCAGGTGTGACTTGGAAGCTCAAGAGAGTCATCATCCCTGTAGAGGAGGGAGTTCTGGCCAACACTGAACAGGTCCTTCTGTTCCAGAACTCAGAGCAGACCCTGGGCCTCCCCTCCCTGGCTGACAAGCATGGTCCACAAAGCCTGGTCTCTCCCCACCCACCCCTGCCCTCGGTGGAAGGTGGGACCCTCCATCTCCAATTTACAATTCCAACAGCTTTGGGGGCTCAGAGTGCACTTCTCACTGAGAATCTTGAAATCCCTTTCATCTTTAGTAGTTGAGCCAAAATACTGCCTCTTCCATGAAGCAGTTTTCAGTGTCAAGCCCTTAGATGCCCCCTTCTTCAGCACTCATCTCCATCTTCTTTCCATTCATCTGCTCCTGATCACCCCAATATATTAGCTGTCTCTCTTCCTTGCCCAGACCTCCTGTCCCACTGTTCATTTTTTGAGCAGAGAGAACCTGTTTCATGAGTACCTGTGGTGTCTCTAGTCCCTGGTGTTGTATGTGCTCAGGGAACACTGGTGGCCCACTTGAACGTCCAGAGGAAAGACTGACTGAAGAGCAGGATTGGCTGCCCGTTTGTACCCACCACAGAAAGTTGCACTTCCCCTCCAACATCCCCCAGAGGAAAGGAGGGGAGGAAAGAATGCCGAGAGGGAGGGAGGACTGTTGAGAAAGCACATAGGCATTGATTATCCTGAGAGCCTCCTGAGGTGAGACACCAGTGATGGATGGGGTGCTGGTGGAATAGCAGAGCAGATCTGCCACGTGAGGAGGAATACTGCACAGTTCCGTTCATGGATCCAATCACCCATTTACTTATGGAGTGCCTACTATGTGTAAGGTGTTATTTTGTTTTCTTCTTTGGTAGTGCACCAATTCTGTCACTAGCTATGTGATCTTGCACAAGTTACTTCTCTGTCCCTCAGTTTCTTAATCTGTAAAATGGGGATCATAATAGTTCTTGTGAGGATTGTAAATGATTGAATTGATATTGAATGTTGAAACCTGTCTTGGTACATGCTGGTGCTGCTGCTAAGTCGCTTCAGTCATGTCTGACTCTGTGCGACCCCACAGACAGCAACCTACCAGGCTCCCCCGTCCCTAGGAGTCTCCAGGCAAGAACACTGGAGCGGGTTGCCATTTCCTTCTCAAATGAATGAAAGTGAAAAGTGAAAGTGAAGTCACTCAGTCGTGTCTGACTCTTAGTGATCCCATGGACTGCAGCCTACCAGGCTCCTGTGTCCATGGGATTTTCCAGGCAAGAGTACTGGAGTGGGGTGCCACTGCTTTCTCCAGTCTTGGTACATAGTAAGCTCTATTTAAGCAGTGGCAATAAAGCTTAGGCACTATAAATATATACATAAATATATACATCGGTGGAAAAACTGATGAAAATCTTTGCCCTTATGAGCTTAAATCTGCATGTTGAATCTGCAGCTTGGGGCTGACCATCTTGCAGGCGTTTGCTTGTTTTTAACCATGGCATGTGGCATGCAAGTTCCCCTATCAGGGACTGAACCCACGCCTCCTTCAGTGGAAGGCAGAATCTTCACCACTGGATCACCAGGGAAGTCCCTCTCACACTTTTCCTAATCCTCACTAAGGCTCCCAGATTGCTTGCGCTCAGAAGCATCTTTTGGGGAGGGGATCCTTCAAGAGAACTCTCAAGAGACCAGGTGCCTTGAGTTGCTGTTGAGTTAGAGAAGGCACAGAAGCAGGCAAGGAACCAGAGCCAAGGCCAACAGAGCAGCATAAACACTTGTGGCCAAGTCTGGCAGCTTCCAGGTCTCTGCGGAGCAAACACGACCCTGGCAGCTGGCACAGAGGCGGCTGGGGAGCCAAAGTCCTTCAGCATCTTAGCTACTGAGGGCCTTCAGTAGGAAGCTTGGTTCCAGCCTTGTCACTCCCATGGGACTGCATTACTTTTTTTCATGTGTTGGGCCTCCTCTTACCTGGGAAGGCTGGTGAAACAAACTGGGCATATCCTGAATTTTTAATGAGGCATGAACAACAGAAGGTTTGGCTATGAGGGATTCAGAGAGAATGTTTTCCAAATTTCTTGGAGAAATGACTCCTGAGAAACCTGTAAAATCAAGGCATATTCTGATGGCAGGATTTGTCGTGAGTCTTCCCAGTTGGCATCCCCACCACCTGTCACACAAGGGATAGCCTGGAAGGTCACTTTTCCAATCCCAAGTCCTCTCTTTGCTTCCTGACTCGACTCTCCCCCCTTGTTCTGTTCCAGTGCTGCTTGTAGTGACTCAAGTGGTGGCCAGTTCGCTTTTGAATTGCGTCCCTGCAATTGGACTTTAAGTTCCTTAAGATCATGAACATTTTGGAAGAGGTGACAGATTTTAGAAGGGTCACTTTGAAAGATGTATTCAGCTAACTATTCAATAAATATTTATTGAGCATCTACTAAGTACCTGAATTGTTCTTATTTTGAGTGAAGCAGCAGTGAAAACAAACCAAAGTTCTTCCCTCACAGAGCTCATATTCTAGTGAGACAGACAGATAATAGGCATAATACATATATGAGACAATGTTGGGCAGTGAGAGCTGCCATGAAGAAGATAGACAACAGCATACAGGGACTCAAAGTGATGGGCGCTTTTTCAGTCAAGATGGACAGAGAAAGCTCCTCTGAGTTGCTGAGACTTGAGTCAGTAAGTCAAGGTGTGTCCCAGGCAAATGCAACAGTGAGGGAAGAATAGCAAACCCAAAGGCCCTGAGACGGAAATGTGTCAGTACAGTTTTGTCACTTCACTCATGCAAAAATCAAGGTCAGAAGAGGGAAAATGTCTTTTCCAAGGCCATGTATCAAGGAGGAAGTGTGTGAAGGAGAGATCCTGGTGCTCACGGATGACCACAATTAATATTTTTATGCATTTTCTTCCAGGCATATAAACATATGTGCATGCATATGCATGTGGGTAAGCACAAACTGCATTTTTTTCTTGTTATTTTTCAAACTTCCCCCCACCTCCCGCCACTTAAACATATTCAAGGACAATTTCCATTGTCCGTAAATATTTATCTACATTGTCATTTTTCTCAGCTTAGTGCTTGTACCAATTCGAAATGTCTTTTTGCTTGTGTGCGTGCTCAGTCACTCAGTCATGTTAGATTCTTTGGGATCCCATGGACTGTAGCCCACCAGGCTCCTCTCTCCATGGGATTCCCTAGGCAAGAATACTGGAGTGAGTTGCCATTTCCTCTTCAAGGCGATTACATTCTTTTTCTAAAATACTCTTTTCCTGTATGGTTTATCATAGAATATTGAATATAATTCTCTGTGCTATACAGTAAGAGCGTGTTGTTTATCCAATCTATATATAAAAGCTTAGAACAATAGAAATTAATTCTCATACAGTTATGGAAGCCAGAAGTCTAAACAGTGTTCTGGGGTATCAGTCAAGGTGTCAATCAAAGTACCAGCAGAGTGGATTCCTTCTGGAGGCAAAAGGGGAAAATCCACTCCTTGCCTCTCTGGTAGCTGCCTGTAATCTATGGCTTGTGGCTACAATGCTCCATTGTCTGCCTCCAGAGACACATTGTGTTCTCCTTTTCTGTAGTCAAACTTCCTTCTACCTCCCTCTTATTTGGACACTTCTGATTACATTTAAGTGAAAATGTTAGTCGCTCAATTGTGTCTGACTCTTGTTAACCCAGTGGGCTGTAGCTTGCCAGGCTCCTCTGTCCATGGAATTCCCCAGGCAAGAATACTGGAGTGGGTTGACATGCCCTTCTCCACGGGATCTTCCTGACCCAGGGATTGAACCCAGGTCTCCCACATTGGAGGCAAATTTTTTACCATCTGAGTCACCAGGGAAGCCCCAGTTACATTTGGGGCCTATCCAAATAATCCAGGATAATCTCTCCATCTCAAGATCCTTAATTTAATCACATCTGCAAAGTTCCTTTTTGTCATATAAGATGACATTCATAGATTCCAGGAATTAAGCCCCAGATAGCTTTGGGAGACATCATTCAGCCTACCACAGGAACTCAGAGAGTTCTTCATAGATTTTGATTCATTGTCCTTGATCAGCTACGTGCTTTGCAAATATTTTCTCCCTGTCCATCGCTTGTCTTTTCATTTTCTCAACATTATCTCTGGAAGAACACAATTTTAAAAATTTTATTTTAAGGAAGTTCAATTTATAAATTACATCAATTTTTTTCAATTGTGGTTTGTACTTTGTGTGTCCTATCTAAATGATCTTTGCACAAGCCAAGGTCACAAAGATTTTCTATATCAACTTCCAGGTATTTTATAGTTTTGGGTTTTACATTTGAGACTATAAGAATTTTGAGTTAATCTTTGTTAAGTAGTGTAAGATATGGGTTCAAGTTCATAATTCTGCATGTGGACAGCCAATTGTTCCAGCACCATTTGTTAAGAAGACTACTTTGTTGATTTAATTGCCTTTGAACCTTGTAAAAATCAGTTGACTGTATCTAGTTATTTATGAACTCTGTTACATTCAAATGATTTGTGTCAGTCCTTTCACCAACACTACATTATCTTGAGTACCATTGCTTTATATTAATTCTTAAAATTTGCTGGTGTGAATAATCCAATTTTTTTTTACTTTTTTAAACTAATACTTTTGTTATTTCTTATTGTTTTTGTCTTCTATTTTATACAAATACAATTGACTTTTTGTGTATTGGCTTTATATCCTCTTCTAGAAGATTTTATTGTAGATTCCTTGGGATTTTCTACATAGACAATAATGTTACCTGTGAATATAGGCAGGTTTATTTTTTCCATCCCCATCTGAAGGCTTCTATACATTTCTTTGCCTTATTGCATTGACTAAGACTCAAATATGATGCTGAATGGGAGTAATTAGACTAAACATCCTTATTGTGCTACCAATCTTAGGGGGGAGCATTTAGTCTTTTATAATTATGATGTCATGGTGGGCTTCCCTGGGGGCTCAGTGGTAAAGAATCACTTGCTAAGTCAGGAGACGTGAATTTGATCCCTAGATCAGGAAGATCCCCTGGAGAAGGAAATGACAGCCCACTCCAATATTCTTGTCTGGACAGAGGAGCTTAACAGGCTGCAGTCCATGGGGTCACAAAAGAATTGGACGCTACTAAGTGACTAAACAACAACAACCACCATAATGTTAGGAACCTTTTTTCTGTTATTGTTGGTTTTGTAAATGCCTTTTTCAAGAACAGAAAGTTCCTTTTTAGTCTTAGCTTGTTGAGAGTTTGATTATGAACCAATGTGTGATTATGTGGTTTTGCTTCTTTAGACTTTTAATTTGATGGATAACATTGATTTATTTTTGAATGTGAGACAACTTTGCATTGCTGGAATAAGCCTCACTTGGTTTCTTTATATATTGCTTGATCAATTGCTAATATTTTGTTGAATATTTTTCACACTGTATTCATGAAGAATATTGGATTTTAGTTTAGAGTTCATTTTTGATACTATTTTGTCTGGATTTGGTGTCAGGGTAGTGCTGGCTGGCATTATTAAATAATTTAAGAAGTATCCCCTCATTTTCTATTTTCTGGAAGAATTTCTGTAGAATTGGTATTACATATTTCTTAAACTTTAGATAAAAGTTGAAAATGAATTCATGTGGCTTTAATTTGTGGGAAGATTTTCAAGTCAGAATTCCATTAAATTAATTTTAATAAATGTAGGCCTTCTGGTTATTTCTTTTTTGAGTGAATATTGGTAGTTTGTCTTTCAAGAAATATGTCTATTTCAGCTAAGTAGTGAAATTTCTGGGCATGGTATGTTAGGTATTGTGCCTTATTATCCTGTTAATATCATCATTTTTCATATTTGCCTGATATTACATTATATAAAGTATCAAAATTTATTTAACTATTCTGTTGTTGTTGAACTTTTAGGTTACTTTTGTTTTTCCATCATTATGAATATGATCAGCACATATATATATACAACTTTGTAGGAATGTCTGACTTTTTTAGATAAGTCTTAGAAACAGAGCTTATATTTGCATTTATCATACCACAAAATTACCCCCAAACTCAGTGGTCTAAAGCAACAAACATTTTGTCTCCTTATTTCACTTCACAGAATGTTTCTTTGAGAGCTGTTTGTAAAAAATAGAGCTATCATATGATCCAGCAATCCTACTCCTGGGCATATATTTGGAGGAACCCATAATTTGAAAAGATACATGCACCCTAATGCACTGCAACACTATTTTTAATAACCAAGGCATAGAAGCCACCTAAATGTCATTGACAGAGGAATGGATAAGGAAGTTAGTTGAGCTATTTCAAATCCTGAAAGATAAGGCTGTGAAAGTGCTGCACTCAATATGCAAGCAAAATTGGAAAACTCAGCAGTGGCCACAGGACTGGAAAAGGTCAGTTTTCATTCCAATCCCAAAGAAAGGCAATGCCAAAGAATGCTCAAACTACCACACAATTGCACTCATCTCACATGCTAGTAAAGTAATGCTCAAAATTCTCCAAGCCAGGCTTCAGCAATACATGAACCGTGAACTTCCAGATGTTCATGCTGGTTTTAGAAAAGGCAGAGGAACCAGAGATTAAATTGCCAACATCCACTGGATCATGGAAAAAGCAAGAGAGTTCCAGAAAAACATCTATTTCTGCTTTATTGACTATGCCAAAGCCTTTGCCTGTGTGGATCACAATAAACTGTGGAAAATTCTGAGAGAGATGGGAATCCCAGACCACCTGACCTGCCTCTTGAGAAATCTGTATGCAGGTCAGGAAGCAACAGTTAGAACTGGACATGGAACAATAGACTGGTTCCAAATAGGAAAAGGAGTCCGTCAAGGCTGTATATTGTCACCCTGCTTATTTAACTTATATGCAGAGTACATCATGAGAAACGCTGGACTGGGAGAAACGCTGGACTGGAAGAAACACAAGCTGGGAATGGGAGAAAATAATAGCAAATGAAGCAACTGACAAACAACTAATCTCAAAAATATACAAGCAACTTCTGCAGCTCAACTCCAGAAAAATAAACGACCCTATCAAAAAATGGGCCAAAGAACTAAATAGACATTTCTCCAAAGAAGACATACGGATGGCTAACAAACACATGAAAAGATGCTCAACATCACTCATTATTAGAGAAATGCAAATCAAAACCACAATGAGGTACCACTTCACACCAGTCAGAATGGCTGCGATCCAAAAATCTGCAAGCAATAAATGCTGGAGAGGGTATGGAGAAAAGGGAACCGTCCTACACTGTTGGTGGGAATGCAAACTAGTACAGCCACTATGGAGAACAGTGTGGAGATTCCTTAAAAAATTGCAAATAGAACTACCTTATGACCCAGCAATCCCACTTCTGGGCATACACACCGAGGAGACCAGAATTGAAAGAGACACATGTACCCCAATGTTCATCGCAGCACTGTTTATAATAGCCAGGACATGGAAACAACCTAGATGTCCATCAGCAGATGAATGGATAAGAAAGCTGTGGTACATATACACAATGGAGTATTACTCAGCCGTTAAAAAGAATTCATTTGAATCAGTTCTGATGAGATGGATGAAACTGGAGCCGATTATACAGAGTGAAGTAAGCCAGAAAGAAAAACACCAATAAAGTATACTAACACATATATATGGAATTTAGGAAGATGGCAATGACGACCCTGTATGCAAGACAGGGAAAGAGACACAGATGTGTATAACGGACTTTTGGACTCAGAGGGAGAGGGAGAGGGTGGGATGATTTGGGAGAATGCCATTCTAACATGTATACTATCATGTGAATTGAATCGCCAGTCTATGTCTGACGCAGGATGCAGCATGCTTGGGGCTGGTGCATGGGGATGACCCAGAAAGATGTTATGGGGAGGGAGGTGGGAGGGGGGTTCATGTTTGGGAATGCATGTAAGAATTAAAGATTTTAAAATTTAAAAAATAAAAAACTAAAAATAAATAAATGAAAAAATTAAAAAAAGAAAAAAAAAAAAGAGTTTAGCCCCTGGAAGAACTGAAGGACAAAATAAATGTTGTGTTGAATTACAGAAAAATAAAATTACATTTAATGGCCAGAAAAAAGTGAGGTATTTAAGATCTCCACTATTATTGTATTGCTGTATACCTTCAGTTGGGATAATATTTGTGTAATACAATGTTGGGTGATTGTATATTTATAGTCATTATATCTTTTTGACTAATTTATCCCTTATCATTATGTAGTGAACACTTAAGTCTCTTTGACTAATTTTTACTATAAGTCTAATATTTTTTAACATAAATAGAGCCTTCTCTACTGTCTTTGGTTATCATTTGCATAAAATATCTTTTCTAGCCTTTAAAAAAAAAAAAAGAAACACAAGCTGGAATCGAGATTGCTGGGAGAAATATCAATAACCTCAGATATGCAGATGACACCACCCTTATGGCAGAAAGTGAAGAGGAGCTAAAAAGCCTCTTGATGAAAGTGAAAGTGGAGAGTGAAAAAGTTGGCTTAAAGCTCAACATTCAGAAAACAAAGATCATGGCATCTGGTCCCATCACTTCATGGGAAATAGATGGGGAAAAAGTAGAAACAGCGTCAGACTTTATTTTTCTGGGCTCCAAAATCACTGCAGACGGTGATTGCAGCCATGAAATTAAAAGGCGCTTACTCCTTGGAAGGAAAGTTATGACCAACGTAGATAGCATATTGAAAAGCAGAGACATTACTTTGCCAACTAAAGTCCGTCTAGTCAAGGCTATGGTTTTTCCAGTAGTCATGTATGGATGTGAGAGTTGGACTGTGAAGAAGGCTGAGCGCTGAAGAATTGATGCTTTTGAACTTTGGTGTTGGAGAAGACTCTTGAGAGTCCCTTGGACTGCAAGGAGATCCAACCAGTCCATTCTGAAGGAGATCAACCCTGGGATTTCTTTGGAAGGAATGATGCTAAAGCTGAAGCTCCAGTACTTTGGCCACTTCATACAAAGAGGTGACTCATTGGAAAAGACTTTGATGCTGGGAGGGATTGGGGGCAGGAGGAGAAGGGGACGACAGAGGATGAGATGGCTGGATGGCATCACTGACTCGATGGACGTGAATCTGAGTGAACTCCAGGAGTTGGTGATGGACAGGGAGGTCTGGCGTGCTGCGATTCATGGGGTCACAAAGAGTCGGACACGACTGAGCGAGTGAACTGAACTGATTAAGAAGAATTGATGTATGGCAAAACCAATACAATATTGTAAAGTAATTAACCTCCAATTAAAATAAATAAATTTATGTTTTAAAAAAAGAAGAATGAAATAATGCCATCTGCAACAATGTGGATGGACCTAGAGATTATCATGCGTACTAACTGAAGTAAATTGGACACAGAAAGGCAAATATTGTAGACATCATGTGTATGTGAAATCTAAAACAAGATACTAATGAACTTATTTACAAAATGAAAACAGACTCACAGATTTGTGATTACCAAAGGAGAAAGGTGGGGGTGAGAGATAAATTAGGAGTTTGGGATTAACAGATACATATATATACCACTACATAAAATAGATCACCAACAGGGACCTATCATATAGTACAGGGAACTCTAATTAGTGTTCTGTAAAGACCTATATAGGAAAAATATCTGAAAAAGAATGGACACACAGATACATGTACACACATATATAAATATATATACATATGTATGTGAAACTGAATCACTCTGCTGTACACTTGAAACTAACACAATATTGTAAATCAACTATAATATTAAAACTAAATTAAAGAAAAGGAGATCTGTTTGGCTTATAGAATCTCCCTAAAGTTCTGGTTTAAAAGAAATGGTGGAAGTAAAGATTCTTGAAGATGAAAGAAACAGCCAACATTTACTATCTCACAGTTTGTGGAGGTCTAGAATCTGGATGAGGCTGAGCTGCACTATCTGGCTCACAGTCTCGCCTTGGCTGCAATCGGCATGTTAGCTGGAGCTACAGTTACCTTAAGGCTTGACTTGGGGAGGATTTGCTTCCAGCTCACTTACATGATTGAAAAATTTCATTCCTTCTAGACCATGGACTAAAGGCTTCAGCTCCTTACTGGCTGGCCATTGACCAGAGGCCACTCTCAATTCCCATTAAGGCAATTCACGATACGGCAACTTACTTCTATCAACAAAGCAAAGAAGTAAGAGATCAGGAGAGGACCAGCAAGGCAGAAGCCACAAGATTTTTGTAACTTACTCTTGGAAGTGGCATTCCATCACTCTTGTTGTATTCTATTTATTAGAAATGGGTCTCCTTCTGACTTACTTTACTGTCTATGACAGTCTCTAGAGATGATCCTATTTCATTATTCTTGTTGTTGCTGTTGTTTAGTCATTAAGTGGTGGCCAATGCTTTTGCGACCCCATGAACTGTAGCCCACCAGGCTCCTCCATCCATGGGATTTTCCAGGCAAGAGTACTGGAGTGGGGTGCCATTGCCTTCTCCGATATATACACTACCACGTGTGGAATAGATAACTAGTGGAAAACTGCTGATAGCACAGGGAGCTCGGCTAGGTGCCCTGTGATGAGCTAGAAGGGTAGGAATTTCAAGAGGAAGGGGATATATGTATACATAATAAGTGATTTACTACTTTGTTGTACAGGAAAAACTGACACAACATTGTAAGACAATTATATTCCAATTTAAAGAAAAAGAAATGGGTCTCTAGGCCTGGGCCACACTCAACGAGGGAAGATTACATAAGGACACAAATAAAAGGAGGTGAGGATGTTTAGAGAGCATTTTAGAGGGTGCCTAACAAGGAATATCTGTTGAGAGGGTATGCAGAATCCTTTCATGATTGGTTTGTTTGCAAAGAATTGTCATCATGGGTTCAATTCTAGCTCTTCTTTTCCATAAAATTCTTCAAATGCATAATTCTTGAAGATATTTTAAAAATAAAGCAATGAGTAAATAAAAAATATTTTAAAAGTATGTACAAGATTTTAAAAAAATAATGACTCAACAAACACCCACATAATTACCACTGTTTATTTTTATTTTATTTTAATTTTTTGAGGCAAGGAATATGACTTTATTCAGAAAGCCAGCAGACCAAATAGATGACAGACTAATGTCTCAAAAAGTCCAGCTTCTTTTTTTTAATTAATTTGTTTTTATTTTTAAAATATGTATCCTTTTCCCCTCCTTCTGAAGGCTAACCACTGTTTTATTTTGTGGCTGTTGTTTATTCCCTTAATTTTCTTTAAATTTAACACTGTATTTATATCTAACCAACATATTGTTTACTTTCATTTGCTTTTGAATTTTGTACTGTGCTGCCTACATTATTGTGATTTCTTTTTGTTGTTGTTGTTTGCCAAAAGGGATACTTTTGAGATTATGTTGTTGCATGTAACTGCATCATATATTTTCTCTGCTATATATAATCTGATTTATGCATCTACTGTAATTTATTAATGCTTTCTACTAGTGGTAGACATTTGTAATACCTGAAATGTGCTTATGAATATTCCTATACGTCTATATGTCTCCAGGTGCACATATGTGCACAGGTTCTCCTTGGAGACAGATGTGTCCATTCATGGGTGTATGTTATGGGCTGAACTGTGTCTTCTTCAAATTCATATATTGAACTCTTAACCCCACAGTGTTTCTCCAACCTTTTTGGTCCCAGGGACTGATTTCGTGGAAGA